>NC_044329.1:67857422-68157422 GCF_007399415.2 Gopherus evgoodei
CCCGCCATAATCACCTTTTGCCAGGTTGGGAGGGTAGTCAGGTACTGGAGGCTCTTTGCAGCTAATATTTGTGTCATTTGTTTGCTAGCCATTGGAGGTGGTATTGATATATGGGGCATTCGGTATTCTCCTGAAGATGCCGAATGTTGCCTCCTTCTCTGAGACTTACTATAGCTGTTGAGGAGGAGCCAAAGTACACATTCTATCACTTGAACTGTGTGTTCTATTCATTATGCTATATTAATAGTAAGTATCTGAAAGTCACATCTATGTTCTGCTTTAAAAAGAAAAGAGAAAGAATACTTTCATTTGGTCAATTCACTTATGTTTGAGGAAAGCAAGATAAAAGGTTTAATCTGAACTGGTTTTAGTTACACTTGTTACATAAAGAGGTTTCAATTAAAAATGAGATTTTTAAAACACTATATTTAAAATACTGCATAGTCATGACAAGAAGTTCACTTGGTTGCTTTGATATATGTGTAAGTAAAGTAGCAGGGACACATTGGGATTCCCAGTAAATCCACACTTACAACCCAAATTCCCTATTTTTTATTATGGCTACAAGTTACTGCATGCCTATAAGTCTTACGTCTATTTCCTTTGAGACAAGGGTGCATTGGTAGCTTGTTAATTATAAAATGAGCTCATAGCTGTTACACAGTACTCTGCAAATCTGCTAGTGTGTTTTATAACCACTGAATACATAAGAACTATTTAAACCCAGCAATGTTCCCTTTTAAATAAGCCACCAATCACCTGGGATAATGGTTACATATGGTAAAATTCATAGATCATATTCATGAAAACAAACAGATCTTCCTGGTATTCCTCCTTTTTTCTTACTGAAACTCTTTCTTTTCTTTTTCTTTTCTTTTTTTTTTTTTTTTGGTATTTTAAGCAATAGGGTAGAAACATGGCTGTGTCTATGTACACTCCCGTGCCCCCACCCCAAAATCTGCACTGCATCAATGCATGTAAAGAAAAGGAATTAAAATGAATTCTGAAAAACTGAGTTCTCAGTAGTTTAATTCATGTATATCCAAAAAATGTTGGCAAATAGTAAAAGCATAGTCAACAGAGTGTAATTTCCTAATAATATGTGGCAAAATAATGTAAACATGGGCTGAAACAATCTCATGTTTTGCTTTAGTTTGTCATTCAAAACATTTAACTCGAAATCTCTCATACTATCTCATGCATCTTGTCTACTTAGAATACAGAAAATATTAGAGAAATGCTAATAGTTCAAGGCATGAAACAGTTAACAGTAGTGTACATGCCAAGGTTTTAATAAGGCTTAACAATGAAAAGCTTCAGTCCTCTACTTTCACTAGATTTTGTTGTTGTGGTTTTCCCTTGCTTAGGGCAATCCATCTGTTAATGTTGACTTGCAATACAGCTAAGCTCATGCACACATAAAAAGCCCAGAATAGCTAACCTAAGCAAGAGTGAGCTCAAACAGAGAGAGAGAGAGAGAACGAACAATTTCTCTAACACTATCTATCTTAGGCTAAGTTGAATTGTGGGTTTTTTTGTTTTGTTTTTTGATTTGCTTTCTTTGGGAAAAATTTCCCAAATGCTAATTAAAGGAAACCAATACAATCACTATAGTTTGTGATAACAGATTTAATTATTTATCCTCTGATTAAGCTTCAGCAGCTCTTTTACATATCATAATTCATTCTGATTTTTTTAAAGTCTAATTTTTTTTAAAAGAACCACAAGGGCAATGATAAAGATTAGTAAATATTCATTGTTAAAAATGGCTCTGCATTGTGACCCATGCCGGTATTCTCACTGGGCCAAACTGGCCTTGTTTTCAATAAAACCAGAGAAGAATCCTTTCCCTTGAGCCCTGTTAGGCTGAGGCTGCAGTTGGAACTGTCATCTTCACACAAAAGCAAAGGGGTTGGGTTTTACAAACGCAAAGCCTAATTGGAAGATCTTCATGGCTGAACCCTTGACATTTATTTAAGCCTCATCAACAAAACAGGAAATAACTGTACTAATTAGCAGACCAGCATACAAACTACTATTTCTTGGGGTAAAATGCAGATTCACATTCTGTTGTACAAAATCTCCTGGTAATGAAACAGTCATTAAACTGATCCCTAGAATCAAGAGAACTTCAGCATCATACACTATTTTATAAAGTATTTTTTTTAAATTATCAACAATATTTTTGAATTAATTTCAAATGACTAATTTGACATTTATGGTTTGCTGGAAAGCAGCAGTGGGGAAATAAAAACTCCCATCAATAGGCCTGACATGAAACAGAAAGTGTAACATTAAATTCTTTATGTTGCAGTACTTTAAAACGACTTACTGTGAGATGGTTGAGGAGTGGAGGGCTGGGGGAAGCCCTCATTGTCTTGAGGTAAGAAGACTTAAAAATCTACACTGTCTGGGATTTTAGAAGTATTCTCATAGTTGATTTTTCAATGAACGACCCTTTATACATTATTTAAAATGTATATTTAAATGCATAAGCTACTTGTGACCATTAGCACTATCTTATTTTTCAGTTACTACAGTGAGATGACAGTGAGCAGCGCCATTTTAGAAACCTGGACAAAAAGATTAATCAGCAGGAAGGAAAGCTTCAGACAAAGCTCTACAATTATGAAGTGTAGCAATGAATGCAATTCACTTTTTTTTAATAATAATATTAATAATAATAAGTAATATAATTTATATAGATGCAAGCTCTCAAAGCCAGTTCAATGGATCTTGCATTATTGTTAACTGATGTTAAGAGCCTCCATGTTTAAAAACAGCACCAATTATAACATGTAGGACAGCCTGAGACTCCACATAGATAATGATGTTTTGGGACCGCAAAGCCCAGTTTGCATTTTTTGGAACTGTAGAAGACCAAACTTCTTGGTCAGTGATTACAGCTTGTTTTTTCCTGCCCATTGAGTGCATGTGATATTCAGGGTAGAGGATGGGGTGGGGACATAGGTCATGCTGCTCTCTCAGCTCGGCAAAGATATGGAGCCATTAGTAACAGAGCGTGCCTCGTAAACAAACCCTCACTTTTTAAAGCACATTAAAATTTTCCTTGCTTTATATAGGACAAAAAAAATCTCAGCTGTTCTGACCTGATACACTGTATCATTCTGAAAGAAGAGTATGCTGTTTCAAAAATAAAAAGTTGGCTAGCTGGCAGAAAAGATGTATAATACTGAGATTTACTATGATTGTATGAATGAAAAATCATATACATGTTTAAGTATTCTACAATAACACAGTCCTTCAGAAGAAACATTAATATCTAATAATAAAATTTACTTTGGTACAATTTATTGATGTTGACTCCAGTACTAAAACTAAACAATTAAAGTGGAACAGCAAACAGACCTGACCATGAAGTAAATTAATAAACTAACAGCTTTTCTGTATGTGCAGCATTTAAAAGCATCTGAATGTGCAGACACATATTTTAGCTATATTTGTATTGTACATTTGCATAGAAGTTTAAGTGAACATATAAACAGATTTTGGTATGTGTACTGAAAAAAACAGTGTTATGCGTCACAGATGTGGTTAAAAAAAAGTTTCTGTATATTAGAATGACAGTTACCAATTTAAAATAAATAAATATCAATCTCTGTTATAAATACTACATTTTTAAAATTCTAAATGTATCTGCATATCTTCTGTCTCAACAGTCAAGTCAGGAAATTTAAACTATACAAGGTTCTTGAACGAAAGGACACACTGTGTTAGTCTATGTGAAAATACACTGACAGCACACACTTGCAGACTTTGGTATTACTGTATTTAAAAAGAAACCTGAAAAACACGTTACAGAAGAAAATCCACTTACATAATTAAAATACATCTGCCTACATTATTTATACCACTGGAACCAATGGCCTCAGTATTACCATACATTTTCTAAAATTCCACTGAGCAAGTCATTAATCTACCCTAATTGTATATTAGTTTCCACAAACACTTTCCATTTTATCATTCAAAACACCTGAATACATGGGCTTACAAAATTAGAATTTTATCATAACATCATTATTATTATATATAAAGCAAAACAGTGTCAATAATCAGGTAAATTCAACTGTTAATTCGAAGAGGTACTCATTTGACCTACAGGACACACTTCTTATTGAAGGAAGAAACATGTGTGGTATCAAAAGCAGGAGTTTATATATATTATTAAAATATATATATTCTTATTCAAAAGAGATCACAAAACCCCCAAACTGTTTATTATTCTATACAGAATAAAGCAATAATTCAAACAGAATTTGAGCATTCGGGAATTAGTACTGGGCTAAAACTGAGATATTACACCTGTTACAGAGAACCAGACCTACTAAAGGAACTGAGAACAGAAAGACAAGACATCTGACACACTGTTAGCTAATTGACTTAGTAGTAAATTCACTATATGATAATCAGCTTGAGCAAGGTCTGAATTAAAGGCATGCCCTCTCTCAAAATCACCTAGCTTTAGGTAAAATATTAACACACACCACTGTATTTTAGGGTTGTAAAAAGAGAGTTTATCAGTGAAAATTGGCTTGGGCATATGTGAATATACCAGAATGACTTTATTCAAAAACTAATATTCATGCTTGACCTGAAATGTATGTTTTATGCCGATGAAATTATTTCTCTAACGGGAGTCCATAAAAGATACATACTACTAAGTAAACTTTTCAATAGATCACACCTGCAGTATTCCTAACATTTATCTGTTTTGTACTCTTTCTTATATACTTTTAAACAGTATTTACAAAAAAATTTTAAATATTTGTTTGAAAATATAGTCCTACTTCTAAGAATAAATTGTGATTTCTTTTCCTAGAGATGTAGCTGGCAACCTCATCTCCCTGCTGAATTTCCTGTTTTTTTCCCTCCAGGAGGATGATATATGATAAGCCATTCTCTCAACTCTCAAAACAGCATATTATGCAAGCAGTATTATTGTGAATACTACTTATCATATTTCCTGAATACAGATGGTAATAAAGGTATTTAGCATAATATTTTAACACATCACTGTAACAGGAAAACAGTTTCCCCCCATTTTTTAGGAAAGTGATAGTACAGGTTTCAGGTGACTTACCTGGGCAAGTCTTCGTTTTTCTGAATTTCCTCTTTTCTGATTGTGTAATGTGTACACTGGTGCACACTGTAGTACACCAGAGCTACAAGTTCCATATTCTTCATCACTCTCCTACACAACAGAATAGATTTGAAATCTCACGTTTACAATATTTATTTACATATCCTATGTATACATAGAGTACTAAAAATAATTTTGTTAATACAGATCATTTGTTACTAAACATTTGGCACAAGATCATATCTATTAACAAAATGAAATACAGCATTGCAAAAAGTTAATAGTTATCAAATGCATCTTTCACAGAGTGAAGTTTTCCAATGAAGCTTTTAGAATGTATATAAAACAATTTAAATCCATTAATGCTTATGAAACATTTTTTTAAACTTTATATTTGAGAAAAGTATAAAACAACATTGACGTTAGTTCCCCCTTCTCACAAGGAAAATCATAAGTGAAGAAATAAACTCATTAGGAAAACTGTCCTTAAATGCCTAAACCAAGCTTCATTCTGATATTTCTATGTTACTTTTCAAAGTTGAAATGTTTCTCTATTTTAAAACATTAACATCGTGCTCAGATTTTATGAATCCAAAACAGACATCTACACCTTCTGAATTACATTGTATTGCAAGACTATCCTGTCTTAAATTCTCAGCTTGAAGCAAAGGCTTCAATTGTGATATCAAAGCAATCAGTTTTATGAAAACATACATCCTGTTAACGTATCTTTGAAGATCTCTGTTGTTCTATGATAAAATATGCAAACAATAAAGAGATTATTCAGTGGATGCATAGAATGACAGATAGTTGCCAGAGGGCTCGTTATGAAAAATGTATTGTTGAACAAAGGGCTAAGCATATTTCAAAAGTCATTAAAAACACAAATCTCATGTGATTTGTAAAGTATAAGCTTCGAACTGATACAAGAAGCAAGGAAAGAAAGTAAAATTGTATTACATACCTTGTGTTTTAACTTACTCCTCACTTCTTTTATTCCCTGCTTTGCATGACTTTTTGCCTAGAAAATTAAAACAAAAGGACTTAACCGTGGTGCAAGAGATAGGCTTTGTTCAAAGAATATTCTTCATAAGGCCTACTTAATGAGAAATACTTTTTTTAATTTTATGTGATATAAGGATAATAATCTCTATTGCTAATTTCACCCGGGCTGTATCAATTAGCTATACTATGCTAATAGCAGTCAGTTAGTAAGAGTTGTGCATACATGCCAATGTTGTGAAAACACACTAATTTAGCAAATGTATCCTCACTCATTGCTAAAAATGAACCATCCTACTGGTCTGTAGTGTCCATCCCTTTATTTGAGATGGTCCTTTAAATTTGTAGTAGTATTTTAATAGCAACTCGAGTTGGAAAACTGTTAAGATTTTCAAGCTCACTGCTATAGTGTTCCAGTCTGGTAACTTGCAAGGCAACATCAATCTTAAAAGAAATGAAGTGGTTTTATATGCAGATGGAGAATTTCTCCAGCGTTGCTGAACAGCATAGTGCTGATAGTTAGGGGGAAAACTGTGTGCATTAAAATTGGCAGCCAAGTTCCATGATTGCTCATGACAATAATTGACACAGAAAATGGACCCAAGGGCATCCCTCTATTTAGAGTTGAATTACCATTCTAGATGACAAGTAATTATATTCTAAATTTTCTACAATTTTATTTTTGCTAGAAAAAATGCTAACCTGGTCTTAAGAGAAATAGGAAAGTTTTCCTTCCATGAACCCAGTTAGATTCAAGTTAACTTTTAGAACCAATTTTCTAAAGTAGCCTTGAAAATTATGCCTATGACTTTTCACATTTAAGGGCCACATATGAAAAACTTCAGACTCTACACATGAAAATCAGTGATACACACATCTTAATCACTGATTTTTCACCCAGGGAGAAGTAGTTTGTGGGGAGAGTTCTGAGTGTTTCCAAATACAGATGCCCCCTGGCCTACGCAATTGTTCCATTCTGGAAAGCCTTGCATAACTTGAATTTTGCATAAATTGGAAACGCATACCCGTATGTTACGCAATAATTTCCGCACTTGAAAATCCTATTTCTGGCTTATGGAACTTTTTCTGTGTGAATTTGCGTAAGTCGTATCTTGCCTAACCTGGGGAGTGACTGTACAACAGCTTGGGGTAGTTTTGAAGGTCAGGTTAGGGAACTTTTGAAAATGTGACCCTTAAATCATAAGCTCAGTAGCTCAATAACAAAGCAACAGGGTGCCATGTAGTAGATGCATGCATGAATGGAAGGGGAAAGGGCAATACATAGGCCTGCTCCTGCACCTTAATCTATGCCTGAACATGCACAGATTCCCACGGAAATGAATAAGGCTTCTTGCACACAAGGAGTCTGCTGATACACAAAGTTATAGGATCAGGGACATAATGGGCAAAACGGGTAGCTGGGAGGAAATCATGAAACCCTATCTAAGCTCATGAAAAACAGAGGAAGAGAATAATTTCCTGCTAGCCTGTTAATGAACCATTTTTAAATTATAAATGAGTGTGTGGATATACAGTACCTTTAATTTATTTACCTGTTTCTTTCCTCACTATTTTTGTGAGAGTTTGAATTGATGTATACTTAAAAATTCTCTTTTAAAGTTTTATTTAAAATCTATTAGCATCACACACTAGCACTGATTTATTCAGAACTACTTACTATGCGTCAATCTAAAGAGCCCTCGGAAAAGCCAAAAGAAAGGCAGAGAAGATTCTTCCCCTGTGTGCTCTGAACCCAAACTTAAAATACTTATCGTGTCATTTCTTACGAGCTACCACATTGTTTCTATACTCTGGATAATATAATGTAATTCACATTCTTTATGATCTAGGGATATTTAAAGATAATTTAAAAACTGGACTGCTTGTCAAACTGAAGACATAAAACTAGTTAAACAGCGTGTGGCAAGCTGGGGTGTAAATCTTCACTGCACTAGCCTGTTGCGCACTGCCAGTGTGGATCGTGCTACCACACACTAAAAGTTCCCTAGAACACTTTGATCCTATTCCTGTTTCAAAGTTGGCTAGATTAAAATGCATCAGGTAACTTTTACTGTAGCATGGTTCATGTAGACAGTTAGCATGTGACATGCTACAGTGGTATAGATTTATACCCCAGCTTCATCTAGAGAAGCTGTAAATCAAGGGCCAAGAGTGTAAGTCCATAACTTTTTGAATTAGTGCTATTTTATTAACACCATAACAATAAGTTTAAAAGATGCTCACACCCAAATAATAGCTTGCTTATGGTGGAAGTTTTAGACTGAAATTGTTCCTTGCACACAATATAAATGCTTCCCAACTGACTTTGGATAGGGTACCACTGGTGTCAAAGTGGAGTCCTTGGGGACTTATTGTTATTTACACAAAGATTCCTTTACAGCACCTAGAACTATAAACAACATTTATACTGACTTTTAATTTACACTGCTAGGGAGGAGTAAAGGGGCCTTAGTGTAAATGAGATTTAGTATTTTCAGAGTCCATATTTTAAGATCATCAGTTAAGCAGAGGTTTTCAGCTGTATTTCAAATATGTAATAGGTATTCAAATAAGCATCTACTGTATATTTTGAATGAAGCCAATAATAGCATACTGAACCACTTATAATAGTAACATGGAGTGGTTATTGTTTCCTCACAAGATAGGAATGAAAGATGAAAACAACTTCTTAGGCTGTAATGTTTTTCTGTAATACATATTGGAACTATTTCGCCTTTTCTGTTTCTGACAATAACTGGAGAGTGTAGGTGGTTTCTGTAATTTTTTATGCACAGATTGTGTTGATCTTACAAATTTGTATGCTGTCTTCACAGCAGGGCTGGCTTTGGTCATGGCTGTGTTGATTAGTGCACCTCCTTTCTGAAACATACAAAAGCATATTTTAATAACCCTTATAACACAGGTTAAAAGTTAACACAATAGCAAGAAAAATAAATGACAGGCTGACATAAAATAAAGTAGGAAAATAGTAGCCTTCTTTTTAAATTAGGAAAAATTTCTACAGCTGTATTCTATCTACAACCTACTGTTTACATCTACAAAAGAGTTACAGTATGTCATTATCATGGCTGACACATATTTATCAATGCATTCTAACATAATGACGTATTCTCATACCCATGCATGAACTGTTACCACACTACATGTAATATTGGAAGCTTTCCTTGGCTAATTAATGTATATATTGTATCATTAAAAAAACCCTATTTCTATCACATTGAGGTAATCATGTTTTATTTCATCACAAGAGTTTTGTCTAAAGTACTCTATTTTACTAATCCTGCCTATTAACAATGTTGTGAAACAAAGGTTCTCTTTTAGTCAGACTATGTAAAAACATTAATATTAACCAAACTGCTGTTTACTAGAAGTGATAAAATTCCTATCAAATCCTAATGCCACATCTAACTCACAGTTATGGAATGTAACACAATACAGCACACAGAAAAATCCTTGGCTAGATGAACATTTAGCATTTATTTTGTGCATGAGACATTTTTTCATTTTTAAACTAATATAAAAATACTGTCGAGACAAAGACACTAGTTTAAGACAAAAAATATTTAGGTAAAAATAACTTTCTTACTCTGTTACATTAATACAAGGAACACTACACAAATTTAGAGAATGCGGCTAATTGACCATATAAAGTCAAATATCCTTTTAAAGCTTGATGTTCAGTATGCTGACTTTTCCAAAGATAAATAAAAAAGTCAAATAAAAATAAAATTATTATACCTTTACTGTATGCACCCACTGCTGGTAAGATTTTGAATTTCCTGAGATGTGAAGAATAAAATAAAGAAGATGTGTAAAATAAAATAAAATGATCAGAAACACATTCAACACATTTTTTGGTGTTCCTGCCCTCTCCACAATACACTTCGTATTAAAACAACAAAACCCCCATAGATTGTTAAACATGAGTTTGAGTCTTCCAATACTGTGAAGGAGGGAAATCCATGTATACAAAAAGCAAAACTGGGGTTCCCCTATTATAAACCCCTCATTTTCTTTCCAACAGTGCTTTTTTTTCACCATATCCAATTGTTTTCTCTGAAGAAAACTGCTAACTCTGATTCAAGTATGAAGAGAAATTAAAGTCGCAATCAAATATTCAGACTCACTAAAAATAAAAGAAAAAAATAATAAAAGTCTGAAGAAGGTGTGTGTATATATTGTGCTAAGAATATATCTTGTATTGGATATGGTGATTTCCCTCTTTTTACCCAGAATTGGGTTCCTTCCCCTATTCTTCTGGGCAAAAAGAAAAACTTGCAGTGAGAAAATGAATTGCACTGCAGACACTACCATCTTAACATCACAGGTAAACGGACTAGCAACAGGAATAAAGACCTTAATATCGCTTCACATCTCCCTTGTAGGTAGGGTGACCAGGCAGCAACAGTGAAAAACTGGGACGCGGGTGGGAGGTAAAAGGAGCCTATATAAGAAAAAGATCCAAAAATCGGGACTTTCCCTATAAAATTGGGACATCTGGTCACCCTACTTGTAGGGAAACCCACTGTAAATTATGTGTTCTTTCGTTCACAGTGTAGAAGGCAAGTGGATGAGTAAGACAACTATCAACATAGATAAGATCATTGTGTGCTATCATATTATTAAATTGGCCACAAAAGATATGCTAAAATTTGATAAGGTGGTTGATGTAGATAAGGTGGGGGGAGGGATAGCTCAGTGGTTTGAGCATTGGCCTGCTAAACCCAGGGTTGTGAGTTCAATCCTTGAGGGGGGCACTTAGGGATCTGAGGCAAAAATCAGTACTTGGTCTTGCTAGTGAAAGCAGAGGGCTGGACTCAATGACCTTTCAAGGTCCCTTCCAGTTCTAGGAGATGGTTATATCTCTTATTATTAACTGAAACAACAGCTTCAGAAGACACTTTAACTGAACATGCGAGACTGATTTCCTTACCTTTGAGAAATGTTAAAAGTAGCTTAATCACTTGAATTTGCTGATATTGTGAAGTGCAATGATAGTTACCATGAATTAATACTTCCAAGCAAAATATTTGAGATCACAAAAATCATGTTGCTCAAAGAGAGAATTTATCAACTTTGCAAAGAACACACTGATATCCTTTGACAAAACATCAGCTTTTTCACAGAAGATTTCAAAAGTTTAAGCTTTAAAATAAATCTTATAACTAGAACCTGGATTGGCTGGTGGAAAGCCAAAACACCAACAACCTAGCTCTCGGAGAACATGTCTGAGGACTAACTGGATAATTGTAAAAGGTAATACAGCAATTTCTGAGGGAAACAAGTTAACTTGTTTGGACTTATAGAAATGCTTTCATTTCAATGTTCCATACCATCATGCTAAATTCCTTGCAAGCAATTCTGCAATACCCAAATTCTCAGAAATGGTGCAGTGAGTGAAAGGGATGCCACGCTGGAAAAGAAAGCTTACTAGCATTAACTATACACTTATCCACAGCACAAGTGCCTTAACCAATATGCTACATTCACAAAGACTGAACAGTTGTCTTTTTAAGATTGACTGGGCTCACTAGTGTTACTGGAGGACACATAGTATACACACAAAAACTATTTCCTCATCATAAAGTAGAATGTAGTAGCCACTACTCATTCACTAATATAATGAATTTGCTAATGTAACAATTTAGCGCTTGTGTTCATGGCAAACTTAACCACATAATCCTTTCAGGCTTAAACAAAAATCCACTGAAATAATGGACCACCATTGGCTCTTGCTTAAGAAAGAAATTCCCACACTTGAAGTATGTTTATCAGGGTCCCTCTGAATTCCATTTGTTACCAAAGATTACAGTAGATGAGATTTTGTAATTTAATAAGAAATTTATTAGACCAGTACACTGGTGGGGAGGCTTGCAGATCACAAATCCTTCCAAAGTTCTACCATTTACTAGTCAATAAGTGAAGAAAAACAGACACATACTCAATCAGGGAAAATATGAAGCAAACACCATGTATGCTGAGCCAATATCTGAACTACCACAAATTTAAATAGGAAAATGTTGAATTCTTATTATAAATCTCACATTCCCAACAGAGGTTCAAAGTCTCTTGACTTCTTCACTATTAAGTAGAATCTTTTTCTACTAGTAGCTCTAAGGTTGTCACCACAACCAAAAAAAAAGTGTACTAATAAAGTATGAATGCTTCCTGATATTTTCTTCACTAAATTTGCCAATACGTTATGGTTATGAAAAAAACCCCTCTCTGGATGAGTTAAATATATCTGTAAAAATTATTACGAAGCCCCAGTCCAAGAAAAATTAGGTGATAGGTGCAAAGGTGCAGATTGGTTGCTGTTATAGAAGCAGGAAAAATTCCCAGTTACATTTCTTGCTAATACTTATTTATATATGAAGGCAATTTGCTGGGAATTACAAGACTTGTAGTTTTTATTTCTGAGCAGCCAGCTGTGATCAGGGGCCAACAAGTTTAAATAACTGTGCATAAAGTTTTAACTGAATAGCAGCAATACAACACACGCTGACACTGGGTTTTAGCCTATTTTCCAATATGACCATATTAAAGAAAGTTCTACTGATAAAATAAATTTCATATGTTTTTGGCATAAACATGAGATACTTTTTCCATCAATAAAAAATGCTTTTCCTATTGTGAAAGGGAATGCAGTGAAGAATAGTGTGAAAGTGTGTGAGAGAAAAGAGAAGAAAAAGTAGATGTCCCAAAGGGAACATAAAGATGACTAGTAATCCTAATATCCCTGCAATTGATAGGTTCTGTGAGGTAGGGTGTTGAACACCTGATTCTCAACATT
Organism: Gopherus evgoodei; assembly: GCF_007399415.2. Lineage (NCBI taxonomy): Eukaryota > Metazoa > Chordata > Testudines > Testudinidae > Gopherus > Gopherus evgoodei. Next base: position 67,870,340 of record NC_044329.1, read on the forward strand.
ATTCCCAGGTCTTTGACTGCAAAGGCATACCCTCCCCATTCCCTGTCTCCACTTTACATTTACCTTGCAAAAAAAATTGATAGAAAAAAGTATTGCAGCAGGTGGGGATCAAACTTTCCAGTACCTAACAGAATTGTTTTTTCATGTGGCACATCTAGGCCTGGTCTACACTACGCGTTTAAACCGAATTTAGCAGCGTTAAACCGAATTAACCCTGCACCCGTCCACACAACAAAGCCCTTTATATTAATATAAAGGGCTCTTTAAACCGATTTCTGTACTACTCCCCGACGAGGGGAGTAGCGCTGAAATTGGTATTGCCATGTCGGATTAGGGTTAGTGTGGCCGCAATTCGACGGTATTAGCCTCCAGGCGGTATCCCACAGTGCACCAATGTGACCGCTCTGGAAAGTAATCTGAACTCGGATGCACTGGCCAGGTAGACAGGAAAAGCCCCGCAAACTTTTGAATTTCATTTCCTGTTTGCCCCACATGGAGCTCTGATCAGCATGGATGGCGATGCAGTCCCAAATCCAAAAAGAGCTCCAGCATGGACCGTATGGGAGATACTGGATCTGATAGCTGTATGGGGAGACAAATCTGTTCTATCAGAACTCCATTACAGAAGACGAAATGACAAAGAATTTGAAAAAATCTCCAGGCTATGATAGACAGAGGCCATAGCAGGGACTCAGCACAGTGCTGCGTGACAAGTGTAACAGAAAGCCAAAGAATTAAATGGACGCTCATGGAGGGAGGGAGGGGGTACTGAGGACTCCAGCTATCCCACAGTCCCCGCAGTCTCCAAAAAGCATTTGCATTCTTGGCTGAGTTCCCAATGCCTGAAAGGTCAAAAACATTTTTCTGGGTGTTTCAGGGTGTATGTTGTCAATTTACACCCTTCTCCCTCCCCCCTGAAAGAAAAGGGAAAAAAATCGTTTCTCGCCTTTTTTCAATGTCATCCTATGTCTACTGCATGCTGCTGGTAGACGGAGTGCTGCAGCACTGAACACCAGCATCCTCTTCCCGGTGGCAGATGGTGCAAAATGACTGGTAGCCAGCGTCATCGTCAGCCCGTGAGTGCTCCTGGCTGGCCTCGGTAAAAATGGGAATGACTCCCAGTCATTCCCGGCAGACGGTACAAAAGGCTTGGTAACCATCCTCATCATATCAGCTGGAGGCTGAGCTCCATCAGCCCCCCAGCCCTTCTATGTCTAAAGATGATTCTGCACTCCCTGGACTATCATAGCAGCAGGAGGCTGCGCTCCTCTCCCCCACACCCTTTAATGTCCTACCTGGACTATCATAGCAACTGGAGGCTGCCTCCCACTCATTTTATCTCACTAAAAAGTCAGTGTTTCTTATTCCTGCATTCTTTATTACTTCATCACACAAATGGGACGACACCGCCATGGAAGCCCAGTAAGGTTGGGGGAGGAGGGAAGCAATGGGTGGGGTTGTTGCAGAGGCACCCCCTAGAATGGCATGCAGCTCATCATTTCTGTGGGATCTCTGGGGCTCTCTGGTTCTCTAGTACACTTGCCCCTACTCTAGCAGGAAGGATTGACTCTATTTTTAGACAAAACATAAAGATAGAATGACCCGGGGAGTCATTCCCATTTTTGTCCAGCCAGCCGGGAGCACCCATGACAGCAGCAGACGGTACAAAAGGATTGATAACCGTCATCACCAATTTCCAAATGCAAATGGTGCAAAATGACTGATAACCATCATCTCATCGCCAATTTACAATGGCAGATGGTGTAATAGAGATGGTAATCATCTCTGCTACCTTGCAAAGGCAAATGAATGCTGCTGTGTAGCTCTGCAGTACTGTGTCTGTCAGTAGCATCCAGTACACATACGGTGACAGTGACAAAAGGCAAAACAGGCTCCATGGCTGCCATGCTATGGCATCTGCCAGGGCAATCCAGGGAAAAAGGACGCGAAATGATTGTCTGCCGTTGCTTTCACGGAGGAAGGATTGAGTGACGACATTTACCCAGAATCACCCGTGACACTATTTTTGCACCATCATGCATTGGGATCTCAACCCAGAATTCAAATGGGCGGGGGAGACTGCGGGAACTATGGGATAGCTACGGGATAGCTACCCACAGTGCAGCGCTCCGGAAATCGATGCTAGCCTCAGTACATGGACGCACACCGCCGAATTAATGTGCTTAGTGTGGCCGCATGCACTCGACTTTATACAGTCTGTTTTACAAAACCAGTTTCTGTAAAATCGGAATAATCCCATAGTGTAGACATACCCCTAGAAGGTACAATGAGGACTCAACAACTCTGCCCCTCCAGCAGAGTTAACACAGAGTAGAAGAAGGCCACAGGGTGCACCATCAATAATCCTAGCAGCGCACTGAAAGTTACATTCACACTAATGATACTTATATTTAGCTCTGTAGGAGAATGCATGTGAGAGAAGGTGGAAACTTGTGAAAAAGTTTTAATGAGAACGTTGCATGATACCGAATACCATTTTGATATGGCAGACAATTTTGTTTATGCTTCAGACTAAAAAAGTGTATTTTCAAATTACTATATTTAAAGAAAAATCTATTTACAGATATATAACTGATTAAATGCAAGCAATGCTTCAAATCTGCAGTTAAAATGTCTACATGGTTTAGCTATGTTTGTATTTGTTGGAAAATGCAATCAAGTATTAACGAAAATGGAGAGGGTGAAAGAAAGTCCTTTCTTTAGACTCAATAGCATGAAAATCTTATCACTGTTCTTCATGATGTGTTCACCTGTCCCTTCAACAATGCATAGGTTACTTTGACTTTTAGTGACCTTTCTGAAAGCTGTCTCCACCCAGTTGTGTAGTCTTGAACCAATGGGAAAGCTGATGGGATTTAACTATGAAAAATACCACAGTTCTACCCCATTAGTGTCACAAAATGTCGCCCTCAATTCCATACTTGTTGCTCTGCCTGCACCTCATAATGATAATGAGACAGCAGTTATGTAAATATTGAATATGTGCCCTAAGCAATTTGTCCACAACATGGTACAGCTTGTCTGACTTGAACAGTAAGATACAATATATTCTAACACAAAACTGCTAGTGAAGGTGAACATTCCCTCATGAGCATAGGCAGATAAGACATGTGGCTGACAAAACACATCAACGTAGAGCCAAGAACCTAACTTTATCCAAGTTCTAATGTTATTTCACTGCACCCTTTTGACCTCTTAACTGCAAAGAGCAAAGGAACTTTAAGCACAGACATTACCTATCTGAATGGACATGTGCACTGCATAAAAACGATTCATAAAGTTGTATGGGTAAGTTGCCTTAAAAGGGGGGACAGACTAAATCTTGGTGTTACTGCCATTCTCTCCTAACCTCTTCAGGGAAAAACAGACTGCTGGCCAGATCTCAGGAGAAGTCTAGTAAGATGGGAGAAAGAAAGGAGCAAGGTCACTTTATAGTCAGACTCTAGACAAGCAGGCTTCTATGTTGAGAGTTTAGAGGACATGGCCCAGAATCTCTTATGGTAGTTCTGCAGGACAAATCCTCCGTTGGCCAGATCTGCTAGCTTGAGGGTAACTTTGTAGCATAACACTGTCACAAAACTGCCCTAAGGGAGACACGAGTTGATTCAACTCACACAGTTCACATTTATAGAGAAAACTGAAGTTCTGCTATGAAAATTGACTGTAAAAATGGCATTGAGGGGGCTCACATTTATTGTAGGAATTATAGCTGTTTTATAACTAAAAAGGTATAACTGACTTGCCATGTAACTGGAAATGATTAGACAATCCTGTTGGAAATGTAGAACATGGAATTGGATCCACCTTATGCTTTCTTAGATGTACTGGCTTGGAAAGACTAGCAGGAGTTAAAAGTAGTAAAATTTATTTCAGTCACTGAAGTCAGTGGATATGACTGGATACAAGCAGGAAATAGTAGGTATGCTTAGGAAGAAGATATATGTTTACACCGTCGCTTTTTAGAGTAGAACTGCATATTAACATTATTTATTTAAGCGTGGTGCATTTTGCTTGAGATAGTAATTACTCATATTTTGAAGAAATTTGGCTTAGGTATACTGCAAACCTACATGAGATACATGAAGGAATCTTTAAAAGAGACATTAGAAAAATAACTAAATTGACCATTATTAAAAAAAAAGGAAGTAGGGAACTAAAGTCTTGTAATTATTACAAAAATATACTTTAACCAGTAAATATCTAATCAGTTATTAAGCAAGCCAATACTTAAAAAAAATCTAATAAAATCTCATCTGATCTTTATTTTATAAAAACTAGTTTATTAAAGTAAAACAATTCCATTTATTTTCATTTAATGCATTGGAAATGTTTGGCTAAATAGCTAATTAGCTATTCTGCTACTGATATATAATGGGCTGAAACCCTACTAAGAATATGACATGCATCCGATGAAGTGGGTATTCACCCATGAAAGCTCATGCTCCAAAACGTCTGTTAAGTCTATAAGGTGCCACAGGACTCTTTGCTGCTCCTGCTAAGAATGAATCAGAGGTATTTAAACCAGATGAGTTCTTATCTGACTATGTTCAAGTCAATATGATATCATCCTCAACAGTTCCTGTGGAAGAGACAATGATATATTAAAACAAATGCTCCTGAAATAATTCTGTACCTCCACAGAAGCCTCCAGAAGTGATCTCTTCTTCAAAAGCATCTGAGAACCCTCTTCCTGCATTTAGCTTTGCTAGTCGACCATCAATAAACTGGAATATAAAAAAACATCCATGGTCAAAATTATGTTGACCTTTTCTTAGGTTTCACAATATTAAATTAAAGTATGTGTGTGTGTATTATATGTAAAATATCTGTGTTAACAAGAATACAACAGATCACAAGAATGCTGTAATAATTTTAGATAGATATTGTAACAGTGGATATAAATACAAGTGGCAGAAATATTATCACCACTGTACCAGTGGTTTTCGTATTCTCTACTAGTGTTGTTGTGTGTATGAACAAATATAAAACTTGAAATATTTTAAACTAACAAGGTCATTCCTGGAATGAAATTAAAAATCACTTGTTGCTTTGAAAGTATTTTAAGTTGCTTTCTAGCTCATTCTTTTTCACAGCAGATGATGTGAAAGTTTATTAAATTTATTTCATAATAAATGTTTAATTTCAGGTTTAAAATTATAATCACATATGGATATTGAGACGTTCACTCATGTTGTGTCTGAAGGGTCATGAGCTGGCCTCATCTCACATCCCTTATGCCTTTCCAGGTAAGTATCACTGAATCCAAAGAAAAAGCTAGTTGAAAAATGCAGAAGATTTGTAGTTGAAATTTGGACAAATTTTGACCATCTCTAGTGCAAATCAAGGCTGAGCTGGGATATCCAACGCCCACTGACTGTGCACTTGAGAATTCTGGCTGAGGATAGAAACTCTGTTGGCTGAGGAGTTATGCAAACTGAGAAGAGTTTGGATCACAATCATTTTATATGGACGGAGAGAAGCTGGTAGCTGCAGCCTTTAAAGAACAATGGCAACAGGAACGAGAAGCTTAGAAGGATATTTCATTTAAATGTAGGCGATCTCAATGCACTGAGTGCCAAAATAGAAGTACAGTACTGTGTAATACAGAACCATATTTTAAGCTTGACCTCTGCCAGTCTACACCTGACTGTGTGCTCATACTGATCCATACAGCCACACTTTTCAGGTGCAAACACATACATGCCTGCTTGTTTGAAAATTCTAACAACTGCACGTGTGTGTGTGTGTGTGAATCCATGGAAGTATCAGATTTACATGCACAAAAACAACTTTCACTTAATGGGATTTGCAGATACAGATTCTAACACATGTCCATATTCAGGTGCATATGCAAGTGCATGCATTTGTGTTTGCATATATGTGCATGCAAAGGCTAAAAATGAGGCCCAGATATGTCAGAAACAAAGAAGGATGAACATAAAATAAACAATCATCTACTATAACCTCCCAGAAGAAATGAAAACATTCTTTTAAAGACTCAGTTTGCCTTTCAGGATTAAGACTAGAAACGCTGGCATTTCTAGAATGCTTTCAAGAACTAATCTGTGCCTTTTAGTTTGAATAGGCTAGCTCAAGTCTGAGCAGAGATAAATTGTGAAAACATTTTACTGATTATTTGTTTTCTAGCAGGAGTAACTAGTTATTCACTTTTACTAAAATAGCGCATAGAAGCTAACAGAAATTAATTATTTGGCTGAGTGTCATACACTATCACAGATTATCCAAACAGTACTGTCAGTGGCAATCTGATGCTGGTTAATGGATAGACTGATGACATGAAACAACTCCGTTCTTCAAGTACAAAAAATTCCAGCAGCAATAATAATAGAGCACATGCTGTCGAAGATAATCATTTCCTGTTCTTCTTGGCTAGATTCCTTTTTATTTTTTCATTCTGACTCCAAGTAGGCTTCTTTCCAAATGGGTTTGGTTCATGGTCAGACCACTATGGGATCACTGGATTATTTCACAGTAAGAAAAAGAGATAAGAGCAATAAGAGCATCTTTAGCTACTGCTGTGAGAAAACAGTCTTTGAACTGCAAGACATTATCTCTCTGGGGAAAGTTATGAATTCACTCCATGCCATAAACCAACACATGATTTATGGGCACACTCATCATTTGGTAAAGTATCAACAGAAAATCGAGAGGCCGACTTTTAGTTTTCAGTGCAAGGATTAATCTGGCAAAACATTTAAAAGTAAATACTGCCAAATATAATTGTTAACAGAAATGGTAGAAACTTATTTGAAGGAATTGATAGTATTATTAATGATACTGAGTATCAGAAGTGAGAGTAAAGCCATTCCAGGTTGGGTTTTTTTGGGTTTGTTTTTTTTAAGTAGTAAATAGCGGAAAGCTTGGGTAACGTTAGTAGAGCCCAAGTATACACAGCATGGCTCTCTGTCCTCTTCTTTAGCTGGACCTCAGAAAGGCTTCTGAGTCTGTATTGTCTTTGAGCTATTAGATCACGGTCTTTTAGTTAAGGTGGCAGAAGCTCATGCTTTTAGATCCACAGAACCAGAGTTTGATACCCACTATTGACAAACCACTCAGTGGCACTGCATAATTAACACAGAAGGAAAAATACTTCTCTACAATTTTGCTTCTCTGAAGACATCATTCTGATAGGATTCCTCCTTTGGGTCTTAGCTCCTTAGTAAAAGAATATCAGGACTTCCAGAGTTCTTAAAGAATTTTGCCCTTTGAGAATACAATATGAGCCAATTCCTTTGCAGGATTTTGTGTCCTACTGCCTGTAGCGAACAGGTGATGCCAGCCAATTCATTGGGTTGTGCAGAAGACAAAGCTCCCATGATAAGTCAACTAAAATTAGGTAACACAATCTAAAAGTATGCTTCAGAAGAAAAAAAAAACTATAAAGTACGAGAAAGAAATTCCTTTAAGAAAATAATTTCCATCCTCTGAAGTGACATGGGTGAATGAATGAAAATCCTGGCGTAAATTGTATCTTCAGGGAAGCAGAATTCCAGGTACGTAATTTCCGCTTCTCTGTAGATATAATCTGTGAGTATTCTCACTTTCGAGGAGGTGGAAGCTTGAGGAATGACTCATAAGAAAAAATGGGCAAGGTTGTAACAGCTTCTGCAAAAACTGGAGGAAACAGTTTCATTTCTCATGAAGTTGCTGTCTTGGTGCCCCTTCATAGTGGATATGTATCTGAGTCCAGATACACCCTGAACTTTTGCCTGCTTTGACTCAAGCAGCTAGAATTGTGTAGAGAAGTGAGGGCCTGGAGCACCAACAGAACTTCATAAAGTATTCATACTACCTTTGCTGGAGCCGTTAGGGAGGGTGCTAGCACTAAGCTCCTGATGCTCATTGGTCTGGGCTGAGTCAAGCTTTTTCTTTCAAGGGTTTACACTTTGAATGTTTTGGCCAAGTTATTCTGTGCTAGACTTACAGGTGTTTTCCTGGGATGTTGCAAGAGGCTTGAGAGGTGATCCCTATGCTTCCTTATCACATAGGGTGATATCTGAATGCAAATCTAACATTTGTGCATTAGGGTTGACTTTTAGGCACAGTGCAAAGAGTATGGCTGTCTATAATTAACACTAGTTCTGCTGCATGACTTGAAGCTGCAGAGCAGGGCTCTTTCGTCCTTTGAAGATGGGGTACATAAAAAGAAAAAATAAGCTGGAAACACTACGTGGCTGCTGATGCAACGAGAAAGGAAAATGTACATTGGAGCCCCAAAACAATAAACACCAGCACACTAAAGGAATGTGTCTGAGTGCTCTGGCAAAGGTCTCACAATTCAGGCAACTTGCCAAACCAGCTGGATGTTTGTAGAAAGAATGAAAAAGATATAAGCAGTGGGAAGAACTGGAGCAATGGAGAGTGCAGTGAGCAAAAATGCCAATATGTTATATAATGGGAATTTATGGTTAACAGTATGTACCTTAGAAAAATCTCCATGCTGGTCCAGATATTCCTTATGACTGAGTTATTATTTTCACTGGACACCCATCAAAAATATTTAAGGTCCAAAATACAACTACTTCTAGCTGGTGTTTGAAGCTGGGAACAAGCAGTAGCTAAACTTCAGACTTCTAGCATGAGGTTTAACAACAGCAATATTATGTCATCCTAATAAAAGGAGAGCCTTCTTAGGACTGAACAAAAAGCCAGGGTATAGATCCCATATATTAATAAGCCATCCTGAAAGGCTGAAGGAAAGCAGTAGTAGCAAAAGGAGTAACACAGCCATCAAATCTAAGGAAATACAAGCTCTTGAGCCTGAAGAAAAAATCGGCAGATCTGACTTATTTATTTAAAATATGGACCTCTTCTCAGGCACAAAGGTTTATCTACTGAAATTAAATCTCCTCTTAGAACTAAAGAATAAAGCTATCTTGGTTTTAAACACAAAAACTCTTGATCAGGGCTGAGGGATACTCTAAAAATCTAGTCTGCAAATGGATTATTAAAAAGGGCACCAAATGCCCTCAAGGCTATGAACCCTGTTCCATATAAAAATGCTTTTAGTTAAAATATTGCCATGTCAATGGGGAAGCATAGCAGGAAGAGGGCCAGATTCTACTAAAAATTATATAATGGAGAGGACTTTAATGATTCCTGTTATGAAGGCAGCAGTCCCCTGCTGACACCATGAAAAACAGTCTAATGTGTCTTTAAAAATAAATTTAATCGGATCTGGGACCACAAACTGTAATATGCATAAATCATAATTGTATTCTTACTGCATAGTGTCACTTCAGGGCATAGTGAAGATGGTTAGATTTCTTTTAAATTTAACCTGAACTCTGAATTTCCAAGATTTATTTATGCTTGATTTGAGGATCATTACAAGACTCCTGTAATGTGTACCCTAATCGAGCTTAATGCATTTTTGTCTTGAAAATACCAGTTTTTAAGCATCAGAGGGGTAGCCGTGTTAGTCTGGATCTGTAAAAGCAGCAAAGAATCCTGTGGCACCTTATAGACTAACAGACGTTTTGGAGCATGAGCTTTCATGGTTGCATCCGACAAAGTGGGTATTCACCCACGAAAGCTCATGCTCCAAAATGTCTGTTAGTCTATAAGGTTCCACAAGATTCTTTGCAGTTTTTAAGCAGACAGTCTAATTTCCACCTATGAAATTTTATCCTTGGATTTGAAATCTGTGTTCTTTGTGGCTAATGCATCATCATCAGTAATAAAGAGTATGTCAGTCAAAGCCTGCCCTCCGTTACACCAATCTTACACCATTGACATCAATAGAGTAGTGCAAATGTGTCTGTGAGTAGAAGTTTGCCCTATAATTGGAGCGTAGTTAACATCTTTGATGATGAAATGATCCAACTGCGTCTCCAACAAATGCAAGGCCAACAGGAAGAAAAACTAGTAAAAAAAAAATGTTTTTGTCACTAAAGTGAAAAGATCTGACTCTGGACATACACAAGGAGCAGATCTGCTGAGTAAGAATGTTAAATTTGTACATGGTCACTTCTTAGAGTCAAAGCAGTCAATATATTAATAATCTCAGAAGCTTTACGAAAAGAAACAAGGCATCTAAACACAGAATGCTTGCCCTTTTTGGTTTACTTAATTCCAAGGGCTTCTTTTTTTATTCCCTCTTCTTTTTCTTTTCCACAAAACAAATATAGGTATGTCTTGAATTTGTTTACAGACTACTAGTTAAATGTCAGCATTTGCGAAGTTATCCACTGTGGTAACACAATGTTCCGATGCGCTTTTGATATGAAGTAACTGCAGTATCTGAGACACTGTTATGTGCTAAACAAAAGAAATAAACTAATTACAACAAAAGATAGCAGAGGTGTTAGGTGCAACATTACAGTCTATAGCTTCTTCCCTGACCAATCTCAGAGATCTTGAAAACACACACTTCACAACCACTGCTCTCAACAGTGGCCAGGCCATCTTTGATATTAAATTTCTATTACAAAGCTTAATAATTCATATTATTATTCAAATAGCATGTGGGATATAGAATAAGTTTGGTTAAATACATAATAAAGTAAACAACAGACAATGAAGACAAGTGTTTGTCCTGGATAATAAGGCGCTACAGATAATTTATGTCAACTATCAGAAGATAATATAGTCATGTAATGGTTCTTGATTTAGCTATTCCCTGGTGCAAACCCACCATTGAAAGTACTGCATCCATTGCGAAGTGTTGCAGAGTTTGGTAGTAAGAATGGACCTCTGTTGCAAAAATGAAAAAAGAATGAGTGCCAGGGCAGCACTTCTGAAACTGGCAAAGCTTATATGTAGCAAAAAAAATTCAGTTCAAATACCTCCAGGCAGTCCAGCCTAGGTGTCTAGGCTGCTTTTAAGAATTATTTTCTGCTAAAAAGAATGCTTAGTATCAGGAACCAGTAAACTCATGTTAGCCTTTGAAAACACAAACAACCTTGAAAGCAGCCCAGTTGTCAGTGGGGAACTGCTGGAGATGAGGCAGCTGGGCTGTGGATTAATTAGAGAAGTGGGAGGAAACACAGCAGATCATAACTAAAGGAAAGGCAACATATTAGCTATTAAAACATTTAAAATATAATAATTTTAATATATTCTCATCTTCCCTTGGTATGAAGAAACATTAGAAAAATAATAAAAAAATAATAAAATTGTTAAGTGAAATGTAAATTACAATTGAACAGCTAGATGTAAGCTGACATAGCTCTAATAACTTCAGTGGAACTACTCTCATTTAGTCCATCTGAAGATCTGGCACTAATAGTCATATCATAATTCAGACTCTTCAGCATGTGCAATAGCCTTCTATTGATAAATATCCCCGATAGCTGAAGATATTCAGAAACATGTAACATTGGATCACAGCAATAAAAATAATGATGTTTCCATGTTATAATACTTTCTCTGCCACCAATTTTAACCTGCTGAACACTTATAAATGTTTAAAATACCTCTTTTAATGCTTCATATAAATGAAAACCTTCCCCCCGCACATACAATAACGCAAAATAAAATAAATTGGATTGTAAGAGTTGATTCCTGGAGTACTCTATTATGCTATTACTTTTAAAGTCTGTATTTATGTTACTTATTTGTAGGTATTTCTATAATTTTGTGCAATTAGAAAAGTGTCTATCTATGACTACTACAAGCTAGCATCCTTGTATTCCATAAATCTCTACCTTAGCCATTAATTTTTGATACAGAAACTTGTCAAATGCTTTTTGAAAATCAAAGTATTCTACATCCAATGAATTTTCCTTATCTATTATGGTAGTATATCTTCAAAGAACTCTAGCAGATTAGTTAAGCATTCACTCCCCTGCCTGAATTCATTCAGGCTAGCTTCAATCAAACCATGTTTTTTCTAGAAGTTTTCCCACTTTATCGCTTAAGATGTTTTCTCAGATTTGCTCACAAACAAAGATAAGCTTACTGGTCTACAAGTTTATGGTTAGTCTCTTGACCCTCTTTCAAACAACTAAATTACATAAGGGAATCGAAGGGAAGACAAAAAGAAAAGCCAGGAGATAATAGCATGAAAAAAGTGCATAATGGATCTTGTTGAAGCCATGTTGTGTGAATACTACAACAGTTATTACTGAGCTGTAAATCTTCCATAGGAACTGTTGTTTCGTGCTCAACCAACCTCAATATGGAGGAATTTTCATGAAACTATTAATTTATTTGTTTGGCTGAGGTCTTGATTTTGAAACATTCTGTGTACACACGGTTAGTGGATTCTACCAATCTCTGACTAACAAAGTGCTTTCGTCCTCTGTCCCTTGACCAATAGAGCCTGATTATGCACTCATAACTTGAGTCCTGCACTGGATTCTACAGATCTCTGACTACACTGAAGAGGCTGAAAAGTTAAGATTCTAAAGCACGGAGCTCCTTGCTTTTTCCTTTTCAAGAGAGTTCCTGATTGGCTCCAGAAGCAAACACAGCCAGTCACTTTGAGATAAAAGTGGGGACTGTGTCTGTGCCTGTGCTGAGATACCATAGGATTGGGAAGATTTTTTCCACACTCATTGGAGTTAAACATTTGCCATTCCTCCTCTCTCTTATATTTCCTCTCAAAATGGTCTTCTTGAGAGCTTTCAAATGCTAGCAGGCATGGATACAGAGGCAGAGAGGAGAATATATATATCTGATATCTGTCAGAAGGAAACTGTTAAATCACAAGGTCAATTGTCCTGTCATACCTGTTTAAAAAGCTGAAGATTCACTGCAGTTTCCAGGAACTGTTTGGTAGCACTGGAACGATGCTTCACAAAACTGTCCTCACAGAAAGTAATAGGCTCTCCCTAAATTTAAACAGAGTGAGTTAGAAGGTACTCCTAGCTATAACCAGTATTGGCATATTTAAAATTCTCCTTCATCAATTTTCCCCCCTAAAAGTTAGCACGTACAGTTACTGCCCATCAATCAAAGAGGTATTTATTGAATTGAAAAGGAAAGTAGGCAGAGACACTGTAACAAAACATCAAAAAGACAAAAATGTAGATATCTTTAAAGTTTTCACCAAAATACATTTTGATGGTGACAGTGCTCGCCTTGAGTTATGAATCTTAACTACTGTACAACATTACTCTGATTTAACTGCAGTTAAACCAATGGCAGACGCAAGCAGAAATTCTGACTAGACACCAACATGTTATGATTATCACCAGATTATCTGTCTATTTGTTGTGCTAAATATCACATTAATGTGTGTGCAGCTAATTTGATTATTCAGGAAATAATTAAGAAAACATAACTATTTTCTTTCATCAATTTTCACTGTCAAATTAAAGACTCCTCCTGTCTTTTCTGGGAGTCATTACATAGTCATACAACACGTTTAAAAGAGGTCAGATGAATTGTTAATGCACTAAATGGTGTGGCCTTTGGAAAAGAAGGTAAGAATAATATGAAGAATACTGAGTAGACATGTCAAAAACATAGAGTGATGAGACAAGGTAAATATATACAGTATTTACTGCAAGCTAATAGATGCTAATCAAAGTAACTGGAAACAGTAAAATTATATTGTAACTCCTGTGTTATTCCTTAATTGCATAAAAGAATATCTATCTATCTCTGCTGTATAGTGACCATATCAAATTACAGGAGGAAGACTCCTCTAAATTATATTATTCTGGTAACTGTTTAATTTCCATAAACTCCACTAGCATAGAGAAGGTTTTAAATATTTTAATACATCAATGTATAGTCTGCATATTATTTCCATGATAATGATTCAGAGAGATATACTGCAGGGAGTATTGTCATGCAGGCAAAGGGTCTACCCGTCAAGAGCATATGCCTTCATGGTTAAAAATAAAAAATAATAATAAAAAAAATACACCAGGTTGGAGGAGTTTTTTTCCAGATTTAGGTAAGGCAGACAATTTGAGGTCCTGCATAAAAGATTAGAATACACACCTGACTCAGCTAATAGAACATTTTACTACCGCAGACTTCTACACATAGTAAAAGCCCAGAATAGGGTAAAAGATACCTCTGGCATTGGGAAGAAAAAGGATCAAAGACATCCCTTATGTGGATCCTTACAATAAAGAAATAGAGGAGCCTTTCAGACACAAACTGCAGGCCACTTTGAAGATAAACATATTTATGCCAACGATCACTGCCTCCTCCTGCTCCTACTCCTATTAACTCTGGCAATCTTAGGTACTGCTTTACACAAATTCTCCTAAATTTTAGTTTACAATGTAGTTCAATGCTTAAGGATTGAGAGAATGAGTTTCCCTCATGTGATCTGTCAGCACATTACTAAGTTTGTCCAAAAGTATCCTTAAATCATCTTAAAATATTATTATATTTATTTGTAAATGGTAAGAGTATTATCTAAAGAGTTATATTAAAGCCACTGACATGTCATTTTGAACCCCTGTTTTGATATTTTCAAGCGCTCCCTTCCATATTGATTTTTCAAAGATTAGATCTTGGATGCCTTAGGCTCCAGTTCATCAAAGCACATAAGGACATGGTTAAATTCATCCCTGTTCAGCACAGCACTAAAGTACATGCTTAATTTTTATAGTACAATCCTCCCTTTTTCCTGAGGTGGACGGAAAGCTGTGGTGTACAATCCCTTTTCAATGCAGTACTTGGTAGCTCACCAGCTATACCTTATCTCAGGGCAAACAATTTAAGTTGCCTTAGCTGCTAGGCTGTAGTACATATTGGATCTGAATAAGCAATCTACCAAGGATCTTCAAAATGTCACCCTTCCCCCAGGTGTCCCAGATCATCTGTCTCTCTGACCAACTCATCATCAACCAGCCCACAACTCTACAGAACCTTTCTTTGTTCAGCCAATTTGTCACAAAAGATCACAACAGCTGAGATAGCAGAAAAGCTTAACCTGAACCCTCAGATTTAAAAGGCTGCAAACTGGAAGCATGACATCTTTGAGAGAGCATCTCTCATCTGGAACTTACTTCTCCCATTTGTTCAATACATCACAAGTACACTGCAAGGTCCACCTCCTTACATAGGCCTTTACCTGAGGAAGTGACCTGCGGCACACTTTTGGGAGTGGAAAGTTGTTAATTCTTTTAGAGATATTGAGTCAGCTTGTAATGATTACTCTTTAATATGTACATGCACCTAGAAATTTCATAAAGGCATATTTTATAAATAAAAAAAGCATCTAAAGCTCCATGTAGAAAACAGCTATCCCTTCTGATGCTACTAACATATGCCAGGGAAATACCATAAAACCTCAAACTCAGGACACGACAGGTAAATAACTAAGAAAATTATTTTCAAATATTTTGTTTTGAAAATGTAAGGACTACACTATACCCCCAATGTGTAAGAGTACTGAAGAGAGGAAGTAAGCACAAATGAATTGTTTCCTTCCAGTGCATCCATACAGGAGAGGCTAGGTCCCAGTATAAGAGGAAGTGTAAAGCATTGGTGGAGGAGTGGCTAGTAATACCAAAAGCATTAGCAGCCTAAGAGATGTCGGCTCTGTGGTACTGTCATACCTTTGCGATGTGTGATGACCTTGTTGGGGAGGATGCTTCATACATATTTTTAAAGCATACAGAGGGTTGTTCCCCAGCGGGCTTTTTCTAGCATCCGATGGGACATTATATTTCCAGTAAGCACTGGTCTCTCTGCATTTCCTTTGCAGTGAAACTCAGATTCACAAGCAGAAAAACTGCATGTTAGATAGACCAACAGACGTTTTGGAGCATGAGCTTTCGTGGGTGAATACCCACTTCCTCAGATGCATGTAGTGGAAATTTCCAGGGGCAGGTATATATATATGCTAGCAAGCAAGCTAGAGATAACGAGGTCAGTTCAATCAGGGAGGATGAGGCCCTGTTCTAGCAGTTGAGGTGTGAAAACCAAGAGAGGAGAAACTGGTTCTGTAGTTGGCAAGCCATTCACAGTCTTTGTTCAATCCTGAGCCGATGGTGTCAAATTTGCAGATGAACTGAAGCTCAGCAGTTTCTCTTTGAAGTCTGGTCCTGAAGTTTTTTTGCTGCAGGATGGCCACCTTAAGGTCTGCTATAGTGTGGGAGGTTGAAGTGCTCTCCTACAGGTTTTTGTATATTGCCATTCCTAATGTCTGATTTGTGTCCATTTATCATTTTCCGTAGAGACTGTCCAGTTTGGCCGATGTACATAGCAGAGGGGCATTGCTGGCATATGATGGTGTATATTACATTGGTGGATGTGCACTTCCAATGTTATATTCTACAGGCCTCTTCTCTCAGATCCCACTGAGGAATACACTAAGAAACTACAGCATCTACTCAGGACACTCCCTACACTAACACCAGAAGAAATCAACATACCCCTAGAGCCCCGACCAGGGTTATTCTATCTACTACCCAAGATCCACAAACCCGGAAATCCTGGACGCCCCATCATCTCGGGCATTGGCACTCTCACTGAAGGACTGTCTGGATATATGGACTCTCTACTCAGACCCTATGCCACCAGCACTCCCAGCTATCTCCGTGACACCACTGATTTCCTGAGGAAACTACAATGCGTTGGTCACCTCCCAGAAAACACCATCCTAGCCACCATGGATGTAGAGGCTCTCTACACAAACATCCCACACACAGATGGAATACAAGCTGTCAGGAACACTATCCCTGATGATGCCACAGCACAACTGGCTGCTGAGCTCTGTGCCTTTATACTTACACACAACTATTTCAAATTTGATGACAATATATATCTCCAGATCAGTGGCACTGCTATGGACACCCGCATGGCCCCACAATATGCCAATATCTTTATGGCCGACCTGGAACAACGCTTCCTCAGCTCTCGTCCACTCATGCCCCTTCTCTACCTATGCTACATTGATGACATCTTCATCATCTGGACCCATGGGAAGGAGATTCTGGAAAAATTCCACCACGATTTCAACAGCTTCCACCCCACCATCAACCTCAGCCTGGACCAAACTCCACGGGAGGTCCACTTTCTTGACAACACGGTGCAAATAAGTGATGGTCACATTAACACCACCCTATATCGAAAACCTACCGACCGCTATGCCTACCTTCATGCCTCCAGCTTGCATCCCGGACACATCACACGATCCATTGTCTACAGCCAAGCACTGAGGTACAACCGCATCTGCTCTAACCCCTCAGACAGAGACCAACACCTACAAAATCTCCACCAAGCATTCTCAAAACTACAATACCCGCAAGAGGAAATAAGGAAACAGATCAAAAGAGTCAGACGTGTACCCAGAAGCCTCCTACTGCAAGACAAACCCAAGAAAGAAACCAACAGGACTCCACTGGCCATCACATACAGCCCCCAGCTAAAACCCCTCCAACGCATCATCAAGGATCTACAACCCATCCTGGACAATGATCCCACACTTTCACAGGCCTTGGGTGGCAGGCCAGTCCTTGCCCACAGACAACCTGCCAACCTGAAACATATTCTCACCAGTAACTGCACACCGCACCATAATAACTCTAGCTCAGGAAACAATCCATGCAACAAACCTCGATGCCAACTCTGCCCACATATCTACACCAGCGACACCATCACAGGACCTAACCAGATCAGCCACACCATCACTGGTTCATTCACCTGCACATCCACCAATGTAATATATGCCATCATATGCCAGCAATGCCCCTCTGCTATGTACATCGGCCAAACTGGACAGTCTCTACGGAAAAGGATAAATGGACACAAATCAGACATTAGGAATGGCAATATACAAAAACCTGTAGGAGAGCACTTCAACCTCCCTGGCCACACTATAGCAGACCTTAAGGTGGCCATCCTGCAGCAAAAAAACTTCAGGACCAGACTTCAAAGAGAAACTGCTGAGCTTCAGTTCATCTGCAAATTTGACACCATCGGCTCAGGATTGAACAAAGACTGTGAATGGCTTGCCAACTACAGAACCAGTTTCTCCTTTCTTGGTTTTCACACCTCAACTGCTAGAACAGGGCCTCATCCTCCCTGATTGAACTGACCTCGTTATCTCTAGCTTGCTTGCTAGCATATATATACACCTGCCCCTGGAAATTTCCACTAAATGCATCTGAGGAAGTGGGTATTCACCCACGAAAGCTCATGCTCCAAAATGTCTGTTAGTCTATATGGTGCCACAGAATTCTTTGCTACTTTTACAGATCCAGACTAACACGGCTACCTCTCTGATACTTGCATGTTAAATGTAATTTTATTCAGATACATAAACAGTTCATACTGAAAAACAAAAGCCTTTAAGAATACATTAAGGTATTGTTATTCTCACCTCTTTAAAACAGGCTTGCTTTAAAAGTTTCACCAGTTTGAAAGATTCTACTCAAGAGATCGAACATACAGAATAAGAATTCCTTTAGAACCAGCAGAATTTTTCAAATCAGTGCAATTTTTTTCAGGGCATTTCTTCCACTTCTGAAACTCCATCTAGCAATTTAACTCACACCACTGTGTTATTCAAGCCCTTATGTCTTGTATTTTATCGGGTAAAATATTTTGATTAACATAAGATTGCATAAAGAATAACCCTGAAATATTGTAATTATAAAAGGATTCTGAAATGCTTTATTACAAAAAGTAGAATGAATTACTAAATATGAATACAAATATTTATATCGGTTTTCTGATGTGAACTACACATTTCTAACAGATTTATTTTTACAAATACTATTGAATATATTCAGAAACTTTGAGTTTTGGAAGAATGTTTCACTGATATTTAACTAGCACACAGTCCATTAGCCCTTTTAGTATTGATCTACAATGTACTTTCAAAGTAAGTTCAATCAAAACCCAGTAGGGATTCCATATTGAAAGGTAGACAGCTAATACTCAGACCAAACAATCTATGCCCATACAAGATATCTGTCCTTTTAACAACAGTTGCTATAGAATTTTTTTGCCCTTTTATGGGTTGCCCCACACAGCAGGAAACAGGTTCTCTAAGCTGCATTCACATTTTCATTAAGCTATTTATACAGACTCAGATGGAACATAAAACATTCTGCTAAACCTACATGATTATATTAAAATCAAAATCAGTCTTGGTTAGCAGAGATAGTGCTGCTTTCCAAATCTAGTAATATTCAATAACAGCAATAAATACATATTTCAATTATTTCCATGCACAGAAGTAGTTTAGAAATTTCTTATTTAGTTTTCTTTTCCTATCAAAAAGATCAACACTTGTAGCAGTTGCTCATTATCATTACTATTAAAGTTTATTTAACATATTTAATACAGTTTTGGTATACAGTAGCTCTGTGTTGGTTATGTTATGAGAACAAGGGGAACTGCAGTCTCCAACTCTGCATTAACCAAACTTTGAGTGTTTAAAAACCATGTCTACTTTTACGTTAAACCACTGCACTTTGTAACAAGAGAGCGTCTAACAGTACCAATATTAGTTTGTTGTAGTACTGTATTACGTGAGAGCAATGGATTATTACAGCTTTTACAGGGGGGAGGGGGAGGGAATAACACCAAACTAAACTTTTATGAGCAAGACTGTGTTTCTTACTATTATTCTTTACAAATGATATGAACTGTCATCTTTATAGATGTCCTGCCTTTAATGGGAGAGTCTCAAGTTTCCACATGATGTGCTGGTGTTTCAGAACTTCTTTCAGTATTCCTCTTTTCCATTTCATCAATCATATTTTTTTAATAACTACAATAGGTATGTTCAAGACATACTGTTATGATGAGGAAAATTTGTTCTGTGTTTACTAGAAACAAACAGTCCCATGAAATAAGGGTTTACTGTGAAGAACAGTGTTTGGAGTGAACGGGAAAGTTGAATGAGTGCAAACACTAACAAAGTTGTTCTTTTACCCAAAGTGAATATTACATGTTTCAAGCTAAACTCATTCAGTGCATTAAGGTACTGGAAAAAAATCCACCAAACTGAAAAATATGCTTGTGAGTCAAAAGCAAACAGTAGTAACCCCAACATACAATTAAAAAAGTGTACTTTTGTATGGCTGTTTTGTGACCATAAAAATGGTGCCACAAAAGCACTCCAGGTTTTGATTCTGAAAATACAGTCAACTTATTTATATCATTATAAATGTTTTAAAATTATACAGTGAATTTTCTCATTTGAGTATATCCCTTTAAAATGGCAACGTGAAACATTATGTGAAGCCCAGTATGAAAGTAGACACAGTCTGTGACAGTTTTCATACTGCACCCATCACTATGGTTTCCGGAATGAGAGAGAGTACATTCTCTATACCCATTCAGTACAGGACACATCTCTTCTGAGAATACTCCCAAATGGTGCCAATTAACTATGATGAGGATTTTTTGTGATATAGAGCCACATTCACTAGGTATTGAACTGAAACCAATTCATTTCATGTAGGTCTTTGATCAGTCATTAGACAACTCTCAGTCACTATTAACCTGGACAAAGTTCAAATTGGTAACCCAGAGATAAAACCATAACAGCACACTAAGAATCCTGTAAATCAGAAGCCTAAAGAAATAATATATGAATTTCATAAACAAATAATGTGTACTGCATTTCTATTTTATACAGTAATTTAGAAGAGGTCAGATTTATGTCCAAGAAAAAACAGCTTCTGGGCATGGTAGGTCCTATATTAGTTAAAACAATATGAACAGCAATTGACATTGAATATTATCACTTGAAATAACGTTAAGTTTTAAATATACTAGGTATTTCTTTTCTTAAGTTATATTTTCCAGTTTTGACCAGTATCTTCCAATCTAAGACAGGCTGAGAAATTCCAAAATGGTGTTCTAATTAGACCCTTTCCCATAGTGAATCCACATATAAATTTCTCTCATATACGACCACTGGAGTAAAAAAAAGGAGGGGAGGCAGAGGGAATGCAAAAGCAAATAATCCTGAAAGGAGGAGCTACACAGGTTACTATTAGAAAATATCTGCCATCTTGTATTACAATTTCCTATTATTATCAGTACAATGGAAAACATGGGTTTTTCAAATCAGAATGGAGCAACTGATGAAAAATGGTGACTTTTTAATACCACCAGCGTAAAAAGAGAAGAAGTTGTTAAAAGGGAAGTTTAGCTGAAGAAGGTGACCTCATGCAGCACCTTGAAGATAGTTAGAGCTGAACTCCAGCAGACTTACTGAACCAAAAAGGACCTGTTCCTTGGTCATTTCCAAATCAAACATCAGGTCAGGATGTAAGGAGAGCCTGCTCTACCTCTACAACACTGTCTTGTTCATATATATTAGATGTAGATTAAGATTGAAAGATTAAAACTGAAATTAACTTGTTTGTACACCAACAGTCAATGTAAACTGCAAAAAATAAACACTGAAGACTCCCTCACTCTTATAGCAATGAGCAGATGGGCAAACCCATTCTGCAACGGCTGCAGCTTCCAAATCAATTTAATATAAATCTCATTCGGAACAAATTACAACAATCTATTATGGAGACAGCAAAAGAAAGAATAACTGTGAAGGTCTGTAGTGGGGAGAACTTCCAGGGAAAGAAGAAGATTGGATGTCTGAAATGCACTCCACAGAGAACATGAAAAGGTGGATGTAGCCATACCAACTGTAAAAGGCCAATCAATTGAGATGAGCTATCATCAGCAGGCGAAAAAAAACTTTTGAAGTGATAATCGAGATGACCCACAGAAGGTGTGAGGATACTTAACACCTACAAAATCTCTATCAAGCATTCTTAAAACTACAATACCCACCTGCTGAACTGAAAAAACAGATTGACAGAGCCAGAAGAGTACCCATAAGTCACCTACTACAGGACAGGCAACAAAGAAAATAACAGAATGCAACTAGCCATCATCTTCAGCCCTCAACTAAAACCTCTCCAGCGCATCATCAAAGATCTACAACCTATCCTGAAAGACGATCCCTCACTCTCACAGATCTTGGGAGACAGACCAGTCCTCGCTTACAGACAGACCCCCAACCCAAAGCAAATACTCACCAGCAACCGCACACCATACAACATAAACACTAACCCAGAAACCTATCCTTGCATCAATGCCCGATGCCATCTCTGTCCACATATCTAACACCGTCATAGGATCTAATCACATCAGCCACGTCATCGGGGCTCGTTCACCTGCACATCTACCAATGTGATATATGCCATCATGTGCCAGCAATGCCCCTCTGCCATTTACATTGGCCAAACCGGACAGTCTCTACGCAAAAGAATAAATGGACACAAATCTGACATCAGGAATCATAACATTCAAAAACCAGTGGGAGAACACTTCAACCTCTCTAATCACTCAGGGTATGTCTACATCTACAATTTTGCAGCGCTGGTTGTTACAGCTGTATTAGTACAGCTGTATAGGGCCAGCGCTGCAGAGTGGCCACACTTACAGCAACCAGCGCTGCAACTGGTGTTAGATGTGGCCACACTGCAGCACTGTTGGGCGGCTTCAAGGGGGGTTCGGGGAACGCGAGAGCAAACCACGGGAAGCAGGTCTCCTTCCCCGGGTTGCTCCAGTGTTCCCCGAACCCCCCTGCAAGCAGATCTCCTTCCCCGCGGTTTGCTCTCGCGTTCCCCGAACCCCCGTGCAAGCAGGTCTCCTTCCCCGCGGTTTGCTCTCGCGTTCCCCGACCCCCCCTGCAAACCGCGGGGAAGGAGACCTGCTTGCACGGGGGTTCGGGGACCGCGAGAGCACACCGCGGGGAAGGAGACCTGCTTGCAGGGGGGTTCGGGGAACGCGAGAGCAAACCGCAGGGAAGGAGATCTGCTTGCACGGGGGTTCGGGGAACGCGAGAGCAAACCGCGGGGAAGGAGACCTGCTTCCCCGCGGTTTGCTCTCGCGTTCCCCGAACCCCCCTGCAAACCGTGGGGAAGGAGACCCGCTTGCGGGGGGATTCGGAGAACACCGGAGCAAACCGTGGGGAAGGAGACTTGCTTGATTACCAGAGAGGTATCCTCAGGTATGCTGGGATACCTGCTTATTCCACAGAGGTCAAGAAAAGCGCTGGTAAGTGTCTACACTTGATCACCAGCACTGGATCCTCTACACCCGAGACAAAACGGGAGTATGGCCAGCGCTGCAAACAGGCAGTTGCAGTGCTGGTGATGCCCTGCAGATGTGTACACCTCCTAAGTTGCAGCGCTGTAACCCCCTCACCAGCGCTGCAACTTTGTGATGTAGACAAGCCCTCAGTGACAGACTTGAAGGTGGCAATTTTACAACAATAAAAACAGACTCCAAAGAGAGACTGCTGAACTTTAATATGCAAATTAGATACAATTAACTTAGGTTTGAATGGAAACCGGGAATGGTTGGGCCATTACACTAATTGAATCTATTTCCCCATGTTAAGTATTCTCACACCTTCTATGGGTCATCTCGATTATCACTTCAAAAGTTTTTTTTCTTCTGCTGATGATAGCTCATCTCAATTGATTGGCCCCTTCAGTTGGTATGGCTACTTCCATCTTTTTATGTTCTCTGTATGTATAAATATCTTCTTGCTGTATGTTCCAGTCTATGCATCTGATGAAGCGGGCTGTAGCCCACAAAAGCTTATGCTCAAATAAATTTGTTAGTCTCTAAGGTGCCACAAGTACTCCTGTTCTTTTTGCAGATACAGACTAACACAGCTGCTACTCTGAAACAGTAAACAAGGCAGCCTGTAAAAGAGAGTTTTGGGCAACAAGGAGGCACCCATCACTACTTTCTGATATCTCTGATCCCAGAATGAATGTAATCAGAGATCAACAATATTTCTATCTGTTACTATCAGGAACCACAGCCTACCCACTTACATCTAGTGATCATCTGAATCAGAGATTGACAGATTTCAAAGGACAGATCTCTTGTGTCTATCATAAGATCATCAACAATTCTGTTAACTAGAGATGAATCCAGGACATCAGGCAGTCAGAATTTAGACAAAAGTGTCAGAAATATCAGATCATGATTATACTGGAGTTACGAAATCAACATGATCTCACTATCCTTCCCCAAACAGAGATTAGAGACCACTCAGTAGTTTGCAAATAAGTCAGTGTTAGAGGAAAGTATTTTAAGTAGGCTGCTTCTCTGAAAATCTCTTTGCAGCTGTGAAAGTGCCACCTTTTGATAGGCATTAACCACATCTGTCAGCAACAGTCTCAGCATTACTCCACTAGAATTAACAAAACAGAAAAGACAAAAATCCATGCTAGCCACAAAGCACCAACTGATCCTCAGAAACACACATATTCTGAAATTTTGCTAAGACAGCCTGGGCTTTCATCCCTTCCTGCCCTATTACTGATATCAAAGTAGGAATGTCACAGGCCATGAGCAGTGGTGAGAGTAGGAGTCAGGCCGAGTGCTTAGAGCAGGAGTTGGTAGTCAGGAATTGGAGCCCGGTGTCAAAGACAGACTCAGAGGCCAGATGCCAAAGAAGAGAGTCAGAAATCAGGAACTGAAGCCAAGAATCAGGAGCAGGTTATCTGAAGTGAGGCAAGGCAAGGACAAAGCTGGGGTTGTTGGCAGGCAGAGGCGCTAACACAGCCACTGGCAAATATTTTGAGCAACTGCTGAAGGGCTTCTACAGCAGGGCTTAAGAGCTAGTCTGCTGTCGCTTCTAACCAACCAGTCACTGTAGCCAGTCAGGCAGCCTACTACAGGCCAGCTGTGGTCATAAGGTTGCTTGGAGACTGTCTCTGCTCCAGACTCTGCTTCCTGACACAGCCAAACCAAAACCAGTTCCACTAGATGATTCCAAACCTTTGCTAGGAGGTAGTAAAAGATTCTTGGCTTCCACTACATCCCACTTTTGGGGGATTTTAAGTAGAGAAAATGACCAACCTCCAAATTAGCCAGCCCCTTCCTCAACCTTGTCAGTTCCTGCAGCCCATCACTAATCCTAAGTGAGCCATACAAATAGTTTGTTTATTAGAGCTCTATTTTTAATTTCAATAAATGAGACAAAGGGAAAGTAGTTTTGTCAAAACTATAAAGGGAAGGGTAACAACCTTCCTGTATACAATACTATAAAATCCCTCCTGGCCAGAGGCATCAAAACCTTTTTACCTGTGAAGGGTTAAGAAGCTCAGGTAACCTGGCTGACACCTGATCCAAAGGACCAATAAGGGGACAAGATACTTTCAAATCTTGGTGGGGGGCGGAGGGGGAGCAAGGCTTTTGTTTGTGCTCTTTGTTTTGGTTGTGTCCGCTCTTGGACTAAGAGGGACCGGACAACAATCCATGTTCTCCAAATCTTTCTGAACAAGTCTCTCATATTTCAAACTTGTAAGTAACAGCCAGGCAAGGCGTATTAGTTTATCTTTGTTTTCTCAACTTGTGAATGTTCCCTTTGCTAGAGGGAGGTATCCCTGTTTTGTTGTAACTTTGAAACTAAGGCTAGAGGGGGCTCCTCTGGGCTCTTTGAATCTATTACCCTGTAAAGTTAGTTTCCATTCTGATTTTACAGAGATGATGTTTACATTTTCTTTTTAATAAAATCCTTCTTTTAAGAACCGGACTGATTTTTCCATTGTCCAAAGACCCAGGGGTTTGGGTCTTTGATCGCTTTGTAACCAATTGGTTAGGATATTATTCTCAAGACTCCCCAGGGAAGGGGGTGTAAGGGCTTGGGGGGATATTTTGGGGGAAGAGGAACTCCAAGTGGTCCTTTCCCTGTTTCTTGTTAAATCACTTGGTGGTGGCAGAGTACCAGGTTTTAACCGAAGCTGGTAGAAATAGGCTTAGAGGGCTTTCATGCAGGTCCCCACATCTGTACCCTAGAGTTCAGAGTGGGGAAGAAACCCTGAGAAGTTTGCTGGTGGGCAAGTACCTACTGTAAAACACAGATCATTCAGATGCTCAAGGTTCAAAAGACAAAGACAGTAAAATAATGAGTTTCTGTTCTTATGAATAAAGGAAAACAAATTAAAATGATAATAAGCCTTACAGGTTTGTATCTTAGTGCATCTCTGTAGGATCCAAACAATGCTGCCTGTGTCCTAAGGAAGGCCCTAGCTACTCCATCGCCCGTAGCTGTAGACTGCTTCTTCAGTTTATTTTTCAAGGCTGAGACCTGCATGACAGAGAGGAACAGTTAAATTAACACCTCAGAAATTGGTACAGCAAGGTATGAACCCAATCAGCAGGCAAACCACAGTGTCTACAGGTCAGCCAAAAATTCATCCTCCTCCTTGATAGCTTATCTTTTTAACTGCAAAGAGCACCTGCTGGTCTGTTAATTGAAATGAAAGCGGGGGATGATGGTAAAGTGCTAATGTAAATTGGTTTATGCTCTCTTTTTTTTCCCAAGGCCTCTTGACATAAATAAGCTTTAATTATTTTACAGTAAACTGCTTGTGAGCCACTTTTCTGCAGATTTTTTGCAACCATAACGTGTGTCTGCTTGTCTGAGATGAAGCCAGTTGGGCATCTTTCATTTATGCAGTGGAGAGTTATTTTTTAAGGGCACTTAAAGCTCACTTAGCACTCAATTTTAGATTTTTGTTGCCAACTTATTAGCATGCATCATTCTTCATGCATCGTCGGAGCAGTTGCCACTATTGTTTGCTAGTTGGGGAAAGCCTGTATAAATTCAATAGTGCAGTGTCTTTAGGACTGCCCTAAGGAATAAAACATCTGAAGGGGGTGGATGGGGGTGAAAGGGATGGAAAAGGGAGGGGATAGCACCCTTTTATTAGTGATAAGGCACCTGCATTAAGAAAAAAACATTAATTCCAGCATCTGATTTCTGAAGATCTACCCTGTTTTATGTGATAAACAAGTTCTGATGGTACAACTCTGGAAGACATGAGTAATGTTAGATTAAAAGGCCATTCTTTTGTTAAGTAAGCTTTGGAGCAAGATCATATATTTTTGAATTATTCTGATATTCCTAAAAACAAGAAAGATGTGTGAATGTAGTTAAGAACAGTTCTTCCGCCCCTGTTTTAAGATACCAAATACCAGACAGTTGGAGAAAAAAAACAATTGCAATTATTCTGAAGATGTATTTCCACATTAATTTTTATTGCAAAGTTCCTTGCAAAACAATACATAAGTTATCAGATACTGTCCAAAGCAGTATTTATTTTAAGTCAGGTTACTCTTTAAACAGAACATTTAGGCTACCCTTATAAGCACAAAGTATCACCAAAACAGGTTTCACTCTTTTGTAAATGTATGCAAAAATGAATATCTTTTTGTTTCTTTATGCAAGCAGTCATGGCTGTTCTTGTAGATGATGATTTTAATTGAAGTGTCACCCTAATTAACAACTAAACTTTGAATAATGCTAATGAGAACTGAACATGGCATCAGAGAAAAGACGAGCTCTACAGGTGATAAACCTTCACAGTAGTGACATTTTCCACTGTAAAGTCACAGTTACTGTGATCTGATCAAAGAGAGAGACCCCCAATGGGTCCAATTATAACTATAGTTTTGAAAAAAAATTATTGAGTTATGATGTTCATAATCTATGCAGAAAGGCCTTTACAGTATAGGTCTTCTCCCCATAGCTGTGATCTTTTCAATATATATCCAAGCTCCATAGATCCAGATAAAAGTTTAGAGTCTGATTCGGTTAACCCATGGAGAGCACACACCAATGCTCATTTAAGTTTTTTTACTTACACTTCAAAAGGAAAAAAAAAAAAGTACAATTCACAGTACAAGAAACAGTTACACAGTTCAAGGTTGCAAAAATAAATGCTTGTCATTTCACTTTCTTTGTTCTGTAGTTTATGATTATTTCAAAAGTTATTAAAATTGAAGCTTATTTAATTCAATGGGAAAAATATTCATAAGTTCTTTTAAAAGGAGAGATGTGTCAGCAATTACAGTTATATTTCACTAATGTTGAAATAAGAGAGCAAGGGTCACTGTAAAGAAACCTGGTTTGTCAAAAATGAAAACCAGATTTCCACTTTTTTTAATCCAGTAGAACATTTCCTAAATGCAAGAGACAGAAGCTTCCCCCCTTTCCTCCTTAAAAAAATAATTTGCATTCATGTAAATTATATATTATAAATAGGGCTATAAAAAAATGTGAAAAAATGTTCATGTGATTCCAAGCCATCTTTGGACAGCAAAATTTTGCATATTGTAATTTAATTTTTTGTATAATGTCATTTCTTGTACGTTTTCATATGAAAGCTGATCTTCATCATATTGAAATTTCACTCTTTAAAACAGAGTATTTTGTTAAAAAAATTAGACCAATCTTAGGGGTTCATTTTTTCAGCAAAAGCTATAACAGAAAAACAAACAAAAATCTGGCAGGTTTTCACAAAATGGAAACAAATTACAAAAAGCTCAGACATTTTAAAACATAATTGAAAATATTTCTCATCTATCAAATAATGAATTAGGAGACTTTAGTTTCCAACACAATTATGTCAACTGAATTAATTGATTTATGGTAAAAATTGTTATTGAGATAGGACCTTTCTAAAAAATGCATGCTATTACATACTGGTGAGAAACGTGTCATTTACCTTAACTGAAATCAATGGAACTATGCCTGGTTTTAAGATATGCATGTGCTAAAGTGTTTTGCTGGATAAGTGCCAGAATGCTGAGCACCTTTCAGGCTCAAGCTGCCATATACAAGAACCAGGAGTGTTTAAGTGCTGGTAGTGCACTTGACAACCAGAGGAAATAAGACCTTAAGCCTACTCCCTATACATCAGTCTGCAAAGAAAGGTCAACAAAGGAGGACCATATGCTGTGCCCATCTGAAATGGTGTTGCAGCTCCCCTCATCTCTCTGAGGCATTCTGGGTGGTGAGCCAGAATCCTTTGTGGATTGCCACTTAGGCAACTCCTTCCTCATCCCAATGTAAGATCCAGCTATCCAAACTAGAGGACAACCCTTAATGATGTTCTAACGTAGCTTCTGATGGACCAATACTTATTTTTTGCCCAGAGTCCTAAAGAAGCGTTGTTACAAGAAACAACTGAGTCAAATGAAACAAACAGCACTTGACACAGATGTCTACCTCACTGATAAAAAAGGAATAAACCATACTCTGTTGCTGCATCACCAGCTTCACCACAAGGTTAATCAAGTAAGAAATGGAGCAAAGAGTCCTATGGCACCTTATAGACTAACAGACGTTTTGGAGCATGAGCTTTCGTGAGTGAATACTCACTTCATTGGATGCATGTAGCGGAAATCCGCTGAAGTGGGTATTCACTCACGAAAGCTCATGCTCCAAAACGTCTGTTAGTCTATAAGATGCCACAGGACTCTTCGTTGCTTTTACAGATCCAGACTAACACAGCTACCCCTCTGATACAAGTAAGAAATTAATCTTAAATATGATTATTACTTCTACAGTGCCACAGCTGTGCTCTACAGACATTTAAAAATAACAGACCACTCCTCTGAAGAGCTTACTATCTAGGGCCCCCATCTTGCAAACAGTATAGTTACATGCATAAGCACTTGCACAATCAAGCTCCAAGTTTAAAGATCACTAATGATTAAATTAAGCAACATCAGTGTCAGAAGAAGGGAGGGCACGGATTATTAAAAAAAGCTGTTGCTTTTGCATGATATACATGGAACTTGATGGCTCTATATTTTTTTTGTATGGATGGATGGGACAGCTAGGGATTATCAATATATGCTGATGAGTCCCCCACCCAACTATCTGTGTAAGCAAGGACACAACACATAGTCATCAGTGACAGACTGAAGCGCAGGGGTAGGTACATTTTCTGTTGAGAGGAGCAGAGACAATGTTGCAGTGAGCACAGGAAAAGGAGCTGGATGGGAGATAAGGCAGCTTGTGGGAAGAGAGGGTGTGTAATGGTAGAGATGAGGGAGGAGAGTGGATGTAAGGATAAAATAAAGCTTGGTGAGGGAGGGACCAGCCTATATGTTCAATCAATAAGAGAAGTTAAAGATAAGCAATCAATACAGTCAAAGCCTTGTGTGATAAAAAGTAAGCTAGTAAGCTATACCCAGGGGAGAACTTCACCATCTTGTGGGTCTATCTGGTATAAATAAGAGCAGCAGAAAGCAGAGAACCACCACCACTGCAGCAACCACAGGGTGTGTCAGCATAAAGGCAAAGGTACTCCCCTACAAAATATGGTAAGAATTCTACATACTCCAATAGACTGCACTATAGCAGTAAAAGTTGTGTTAACAGCTCCCAAACAGACTGCTAATGAAGGCAAATCTATCCTCCAAAAGATTATTTTGTAGTTCAAGGGAAGCTCCCTCAAGTTCCCACCTTCCCCAAGAACAGGGAAGGGGTAGCTTGACCAGATCACAATGGACTTTCCACTCTTGGCAATTATGGTTTGCCAATGGTCCAGGTCTCTCCTACAGATCATATGCAGTGGCAAGAGCTTCTTTAGCAGTGTCCCTACAAGAACTGTGTCACTGGAGTGGTATCAGCACAAGCTTCTCCAAAAAGAGCGTAGCTAAAGAAAGTGGTGGTTAAAACAAAGGAGACGCTTGAAAATAAGCCAGACTGAACTAGGATAAATCAGTACTTGTGGAGTGATTCCAGTGTGAACAGAGGAGGGAATAGGTGCTGTGAAGTGCTCCTGAATGGATTAATTTCAATTACTTGGCTGTGGGGTGGTATCTTGGAGCACGCTAAGAGGGAAAGGTGGAAACATAATTTGCTAGAGGTGAAAAGAACAGGAGTACTTGTAGCCCACAAAAGTTTATGCTCTAATAAATTTGTTAGTCTCTAAGGTGCCACGAGTACTCCTATTCTTTTTGTGGATACAGACTAACACAGCTGCTACTCTGAAACCTTGCTAGACGTGGTAAGCCAAAGAGGGGAAATGTAAGTCACCTGGGGTGACACGATAGTGACAATTTTATTAACACAAATGCATAAAACAAAAGACTAACAAATTTCAAATATATGTTTATACAATATCAGTAACAAAACCAAACATGTTATAAGGTTGAAAGTGAATTGTTATGTAGCTTGTATGGCAGTTGGTGCTCAGGAAGCCACAAAAGCTAAAACTGGAATCAAGCAATTCACAGGAGGCAGGCATAACAGTCAAGTTTGCTTCCAGGAAACACTAGTGATCCATTAGGGCAGTCAGAGATGGGGTTCTTAAACTGCACTGAAAGCAAAATGTTTATCTTTATCTTGCCCTGACCATTCTTGGATCCTCTTGGGAAGGTCACTTCACTGACTGTTAAACACTAGCAAGCAAGGGTAAAGCAGAGATGTGGAAAAGTTGGAACTAATAAGATATCATCAAGAGACTGTTGGGGTTTGTGTGTGGGGGGTGGAGGGGGTTGTTTTTTTCTTTTCTTTTTTGGTTGGTTGGCTGGTGCTTTTTACCACAGGCCAGGACAATCTGAAACGTAAAATCTAGACATATTAAAGAGATAAGGAAATAATGTGTCACAACTTTGGAAATATTCATTGTATTTCCCTGAAGATTTTAAACTTTCAAAAATGCATTTGAATTAGGGTAAACTTTAATTAATTTAAACACATGTGACTTGTAACTTGATTGCTTGACATAACGTGTCAATGAAACACTGTAAAGGTGATTGAAGGCCAAAATTCACCCTTCATAAGAAGAATAAATAAAAAT
The DNA here is from genome assembly GCF_007399415.2 of Gopherus evgoodei. Classification (NCBI taxonomy): domain Eukaryota; kingdom Metazoa; phylum Chordata; order Testudines; family Testudinidae; genus Gopherus; species Gopherus evgoodei. The sequence goes on from NC_044329.1 coordinate 67,901,896, forward strand.
ATTTTATGATCAAATATATTCACATATTTATATTTAATATTCCAAAGAAAACATTATTTGGGGGGATTTTTAATTGAAACATTCCCCTGGGATTCTTGCAGCTCACATCCTCTGTGCTATGTAGTGCACAAAGGCAAAAAAGTAAAGATGATAAGAAACTGACTAGAAATAAAAGTGAAACTGAAAGTAGAAAAATATAAAAATAGAATGAGTGATGCAAAATAAATTCATAAAATTATTTCAGTTGTCATCATTTAAATTCGTAACAACAGAGTTTAAAATGCTTCTTTTTAACCTCACTGTGGACCCAGTCCTGCAGCCCAAATTTACGCAAGTTTTCACAAGTTTACTTTAGAGAATATACAACTAAACTTTAAAGGAATACTGGATCCAATCCCATAATCTGTAAAATTCCAACCTGCAGGCCAAATTCATCCAAGTGGTCTTTCTGAAATCAGTGGGACTATTCACTTACTCACATTGATCCTGCAAACACTTATACATGTGCATAGTCCCTACTCATGGTAGCTAAGTAAAGCAAGTGCTCAAATGTTTACAGAATCAAAATTGGGTGAGTAGTCCCATTGATTTCAGAATCCACTTGCATGAATCTGGCCTGCAGGATTAGAGCTTCACAGACTGTCGGACTAGATCCAGTATTCCTTTAAAGTCTGGTTGTTAAGTTCTCTAAAATAAACTTGTCACAGACCTCTTGACACTAATCACATGTTTGTTTGTCTACACACCTAAGCACAAGGTACTCAAATCTCCTAGATGGATATTCAAGATACTATTTCAATATGAGTGGCAGTTGCTTATGTTTCAATCAGCATTCCTATTAAATCAGGCCACTGGAAAAATAAGACAAGTCACAAACAGTGAGAAAGTAGATTGGCTAAAGAACAGAAATGGAGGGCAGTTTAAAACAAATTTACTTAAACAAAAGGTAACCTCAGAATATGTAGATCATTATTTTAATGAAAGAGTTTCTCTATTTGCAGACTTTGGACATCTCAGCCCTTCAGCATTTAACATTAAATGTCTAGTTATTTTTAAGTAATGACAGGTATCTGCTTAAATGTAGTATTTCCAAAATCAAATAGGGTTCAAAGAATGCTGTCATTTTTACCTAATATTCTAAATTCTAAACTTATACCAAGGTTCACTGTGATGCCAAATGATTGTAAAAATCTCTGCACATAAGCAGTTGACTCTCACGATATTGCCTACTTTGCTAGCCATTCTGGATTTCTAATGGATTAATAATTATTTTTATATTACATTTTCCTACTGACACTTCATAAGTAACAAAATTTAAATATTATGACTAATGCAATCAGTTTCACAGTTAGGAACTAATCACAATTTATTTTACAACAGCACTAACTTGTACTTTGAGGAATAACACTCATAGGAACTACTATTCGAAGCAAATATTCAGTTTTCTGAATAAATTAGAGTCTACTTATCAAATATGGAGTGGATTTACAGTGTTGAAACTGATTTCCTTTATGTATCTAAAATGTATTTTTTGATGAAAAGGACACATATAGGTACTGTTCTGCATTCCAGTGTGTAAATGCTATTCAGATCATCTCTCTCTCAGTTGCTCTATAGTTTTTTAGTACTTGGCACCATTACTTAATAAAATGCAGAAAATATTGAAGAAATCATAATTTTCCACAAATCACATAAATATTTCTCAAAGCACTGACACAGAGCAAGAGAAGCCGAGGGCCCAATCCTGAGGTCAATGGAACTGCTCATGGTATTAAACACATGACATCAATCTTGCAAGTCTTTATGAACATGCTTAGCTTGAGTACATGAGTAGTCCCACTGACAAAGTTAAACACGTGTGTAAGTCACTGCTGGATTGGGCACAGCATTTATAATTTTGAGATGCTTGTAGTCTCAACCATCACTGAAAACTTATAATATAAGGCCTTACAAGAAGAAAAAATAGTGTTCGAAGGACTATTGTATTAGAAAATTTACTCTTACTGAAATAGCTGCTTATTTTGTTTTTCTTTAAAGAAATGAGACAAATCTATAGTGAAATGATGAAATTTAAAAACAAGTGTTCTTGTCAGAAGACAGGAAGAAGGCTTTTTCCCCCCTTAAGGAAAACAAAGGATTCCTGAAAGTCTTGCATTGATTTATTTTTCCAATTTTAAATACCTTAGGAATAGCGGAACTGCTACTGGCATGGTAGTATTTCTAACAGTCAATAAATCTAGAATATTATGTGTGAATATTGGAATGAAGCCATTAAGAAGATTACAGCATGCAACGCAGCAGAGGGTCCACATGAAAAAAGGACTGGTAATTCAGGACAACTGTGACCACTGACCTTTGAACAGTCAAGACCACTGGTCAATCTGACAAAATAATAGAGTTCACATGCACAGAAAGTTATCTAGCATGTAAGTATAATTTAAATGCTTAAGTGAATGATTTTAAAAGGTCCTTTAAATCTCAGTTAATTATAATGTATTAGACATAATATCAAATAGTAATTTTTTCGATTTCATATTATATTTTTAAAGAAATTCATTCACAATAGAAGAAATATTAACATTTTAATAGTCATATTATTAGACTTTGCTAAACTGTTATATGCCTCACCACTGAAAACATATTATCTTCAGGCTTATTGATTAAGAAAGCTGTTATCCAATTTCCTTTTAGACACAAGAGACAGTTTTAGACTATCCTTTGAAAATGTTAAATTTATTATGGTGGCTTGTTAATTTGTCTGAAATCAGTTTTTGGAGGGGGATAGTAAACTTAAAGCTGCTTTTATCCTTTCAGCAGTTTGTTCTGGTTTAACATTCTTAATAGCTATTCCTGATTATATATTTTTTCATCAAAAGGTTTATTACCCTTGTCTATACATTTGTGGGCTTTATTTAAATGTATTTATATGTTTTACATCTGCAAATATATGCTGTGATCTTTTCAATTTGATCTATCATTTTTGTTCTATATTGTTTATAATATATTTGAAATATTTATATCCATATATTTGCAGTTGTAATTGTAATTTCTCTTATGAATGAAAGACAGTTTGCTCTCACCAGTCATGTTATATGCCAAAATCTGTATACTGTCTGTACCCTTTGTTTAGGATTTTTCACCCACATTTGTATGTGTTTTTAATTAACAAACTAGTTCCACAAGGAAAACGGTTTCAGTGCTCAAGTCAGAAAGAGATGGGGAGACTCAAACGAAATATAAAGTAACCTACTAAAACTTGTTTCATCCAAAAAAAATATGTTCCAATAAAATCTGGCAAGTGAGACATCTATAAAAACACAGTTTCCCTGTTTTGTTCCATACTGTATATGGAATGCTGTAGTTTATAAAAAGTTCATTGTGCACTCTATGTGCCTGGGTAACCTTTATTAACATTAATAGGACTTACACACATACATCCTGGGGGACAATATACCTCTAAAAGTATGGGAGTTTGTGTTCACTAATTTTTTTTTAATCCAGCCTGCCTAATCAGAGTATTTTGATAAGCATATTTAAAAACAAGCAGATTTCCTTCCAATGTGTGCACTCTTTTTGCAATTTGAAATCACTGTCACTTACAATATTGGTATATAACAGAATTAATGCTTAATTCTGAATTTCACATCTAACTATCATGTGACAAAGGATATATACTTTATGGCATACATTCTAAACCTCAACGAAATAACATTTTTCACTTGATGCAAAGTCAGCCAGAATTATTGACACAACAATGAATGACCTGTAGTTTTTGAATTAACTTGTTATTCTTATGCAAAATACAATACATTTAAAATCACTGAAAAATATACCACAATCAGATTAAATATAAACAATATGAAATTCTTTTATTAGAGCTTGGAGAGTGCAGTATTTGACACTTTATCTGGTCAAACTATGCCTTCATTATCTCAAAAAAGTTCAGAATGTAATATTATTAAAATAAACTGTCTCTGACCATTAATGTAAGCATCAGGATTTTGCTTTCTGTTATATATGTACTCAGATTACCAATGGAATAAAGATAGGACTTGTCAGTCACTGTAGTGCCTTAGCTTGGTTAAAATACAGAGTTTAAAAAAAGACTGCAATTTTGGAAACAGGCTACTATTTGATTTCACTCCTTTCTATAAAATACTTTTTCTTGACACACATTTAAAATAGCATACTACTATTACATATTGACTACCTAAAACTCGAAATACACACATTGGTATCAAAAGGGTATCCTTTCAGCACTATATTAAGGAAAAGCAAGGTAAGTGTAATGCATTTTTGAGAGTATTTAACACGAAATACAGAATATGTTCCATTATAAGCAGCAGGGGAAAAAAATCTGTGCAAGATCAAAGTCCAGAAAGAACTGGCACTTAATTTATCATCCTTTACAGACAAAAGACAGTTTTCGTCATTTCAAAAGGATCAGATGTCTTTTATGACAAACTGGGTTAGCAGTTTAATTTACAAATAGAATTCTAAGTAAGCAGTCTTTGCTCTGCCAAAGCAAATGACAAAGAATGTAGGTTTTCATTTATGCGACCCTCAGCAGGATAGAAGAGATTAAAATAAAACTGAAATAATTCAGAGAAAACAAATAAATGTTTCAGAAAGTTGAAGATGATCAAAGCCTGAATTTTCTGACCCCAACTGTACAAGCATTTCTTATTATATTGACCAGTGCCATCAGATCATTAATTAAAAGGAAAAGCGCTGGCAGGTGGCAGGGAAGCAGAAGCCGATAATTGGCCCCCTTCTTCTTTTTGCCTTCAAAAACTCTCTCGTTCTTTTGCAAGACATGCCACTAGGCAGACAGAAATGCCTACTTTGTAATATAATGATTAAGATGAGATGAAGAGACTCTTGCGTTTAAAGCAGCAATGCCTAATGAATGCAGCTAGCTTTATAATTATGATCCTGCTTTTACAATAAGGAATATGATGTTCCATTCAACATCTCCTCAGCTGTCAAAAAAAAGTAAAAATCTTAAATATGGGGCCATAGCTAGTCCTTTTTTTTCCTTATGCCTTTTATTTCAGTTAGCAAAAGCAGGCAAAAATCACTATTAGTAATCCAAGCTACTAGAAAAGAAAAACAACAACAACATGAAATACTCATCAGACTTACCACTTCACTAGGTAGGTTGTTCAGGTCATTAAATGGGTTTTCTAGAGTGTTTGTGTCAACATTTAGCATAACCACATCCTCCAGTGATCTATTTTTTACTCTCTGTTCAGGAAAAAATGCAAGTGAGTATTAGTATTTTAATACATTGTCCACATAAATTACATAATTTTCTATGCTTAATTGAGGATTATATCAATTTACAAACAAACGAAAAGGCAACATTTTCATGTTTTGGATCAAGGATATCATTAGATGAAGTTTTAAAAAGTACTTTCCTCTTCAGTGAACAGCAACAGTGCAAAAACTGCATACACTTTGCAATAGCAGAATGTACTGTACGGAACCTCAAAATTAAAATCTGTAATTTTATTCAGATATTTTTCTGGACAATTTCTGTCCTAAACTTAGATCCATGCAATCCTGCTGTAGGCAATGGGGTTGCACAGATATAACTGAAGGTGCAGTTGGACCCTTCATGCTGAAACTGTTTGGATAACTATTAACCAGTTCAAAGAGTTTTAATTTCTTTATTTTGACCCCAATGCTCAAATAATGTTGGATGAGACTATGAGTGGGCAATTACAGGACACAGCATTATACTTTAACAATTGGTTTATGATATTTAAGCCTAGTATTTATCTTTATGTGTTTCAAAGTTTTCAAAATCACAAATGAATTATGTAGTCCCAAGAAGTATGGAGATTAGGAAAGTGGCAAAATTGGGTTTAAAAAAAGTACACAATCACCATTTAATTTCAGGGAAATTATAAAAGGTAAAATGAATATACTGTAATCTGTGACGTACTATAAGAACCCAGTTTACCTTTTATTTTTAAAGAAAAAATTCAAGCTTATGGTAAGGAAAATATGTGAAGATTTGCCTAATAACCTCTATCACGGGAGCCTAACAAATGATTTGGGTAACCATAATGCTACAGCAGTTTGACGTCTTTTACATCACCATGTCAGAATAGCATTGTCTGCCAGCCAGCCAAAGAGCATGACGATTTGTGAGACAGCTGCAGCTAGAATTCATTTACTACTGAAACAAAGGAAGGTGCTGAATAGCAGTTGAACTATAGATGGGAAGGGCATGGCATAAAATATAAGGAAGAGGAGAGCAAATGATCTCAAAACCCTTACTGTAAAAGGACTAGTCAAACAGGTTCAGAACTAACTAAATATCAAATTAAACTGACAGCATTCTTTTAAACTAAAATCAGAAACTTTAGGTATCATCATTATTTGAAATCTATAAATGACAGGAAGCAGATCTGGTGAACTTGAAGTTGTTTCTGTCACCAGGAGCAATGGAACAGGGAGGTCACTGGAGACTAATGCCACCGCAATGGAAATATTGTAGGGGCTGATATATGTTTCTGTCCCCCCATGTCTTCTGCCCCACAATACCTCATAGAGACAAGAGCAGAACCCAGGTGTGTTTCTAACCCCTAGCACACACAGAAGGGAAGGGGGAAATAAGAGTGGGACCTGGAGGAAGGACTGGACTGCCTGCCCTGGGGCCTGGGATCAGGCCCACCACCTGTTGGGGAGCATGTAGGAACAATTATCCTTTCACTTGAGTAGCTGTAGAGGCTGTGGGTTGGTGTGCAGCGCCCACACAGGGAGGACACAGCCTATGCCCTGAGCTGGCTGGGGGAGTTGGCTGCTCATGTAACTCCCTGGCCAAGCCTGGTCAGTCTTTGGGCCACCAAGGGTCCTAGAGAAGGCACTAGGTCTAGGAGCACATGTGTGAGCCACTGGGATGGATTGGGAGACAGGGTACCAGCATCTAGGCAGGGGGCAGGGCGCATCAGCACACAGGAGACCAGCCACCAATGGAATGGGGAAGCACAGGGCACCAGTGACCAAGAAACTGCCATAGGACCATCAATAAAAACTATGCCCCCACCAAGCCTGGAGCAGGCTATTGCCCCCATCTTCCTCATTCCCCCCACTGAATCTCACTAACTGCCCTTGCTCCCCCCATTCTCAGTGAGTGTCTGCCCTCCCCACCGTCTCCTGACATTGCTTTCCATAAACAGTTGATCTTGCTGGTAAAACAGTACAACTTAGGTTTTCCAACATCTTCTGCCCCAATTAACTACACTTACAGATAGGGTATGAAACCAGAGATTTGCCTGCAGTTCATTTTACTAAATGTACACAAGCTACCACGTGACCCTATTACTAAATACTTTACTATATGAATCTGCCTCTCTATTCTTTATTTATTTTCACAAACTCCGTTATTATGCAAGAAAATGGGAGAGAGAAGCTGGCACAATAAAAGTTATTACCCCATTCACTTTGTCTCAGAAAAAGAGAGACATTTGGAGAATTCCTGTCTCACAGATTAGCAAACAGTGAACATTATGAGGCGAGCTAATGAAGGTTACTTAAGGAAAGGTAAATGTGAGGTTGCATTATCAAAATTCTCCTTTGAATCAATGCAGTACTGTCTCCACATAGTATGTCTAAAACTTTGCAAATGTACTTAAATGAAACGCGAAGCACATTGGCAATTCTACATTAATCATCCTAACATTAACCTGAATCTTCCATTACCACCGAATGTCTGCTGCCCTACAATCTGTAAGACAGATACATTATCCACTCATAGAGATCTGCTTGGAAAATATAAGTCAGCTGGATCTAGGCAACTAAAATGTTTGAAGAACTCACCTCAACTTTATGTAGAACAGTTTCATCCCTAATTTGTAGGCAGAATAGTCTCTGGATATAAATTCATTACAATAGCATCTTATATTTGTGTAACACAGAAGATGAAGATAAGCATATAATCACACTAAAAATCAAAAGAAACATTAGCTAATGTTCTCAGAATTCATAAGAGTTCAGAAGTCTTGGGTATCTACTCACTTCGTAGAAGTAAAGGCAAAAAAGTTTTTAATGAAAGCAAGTGATCACAAGGTGAAAATTCTGTGAGTTGTTCTTTGGGGAAAGGTGGCTAAATTGTTGCCTATGTAGTCCTGGAAATAACATGGCTCAAAGGAATAACTCAGTGGTTTCAGTTTCATAGTAAACCTTTCTCAGATGACTTATTGTCTTAGATGACTAAGATATGAGGAATCTAATGTTTCATGCCACTGTGGTCAACACAATAGCATGTCTAGATGTAGGATCTTTCCCGACAAAAGGAATACAGAAGACCATGTCTGGAATCATCAATACAGGTGACATGTGTGTCTTTTTCAGGGACATAAAGGTGTGTTGTGTTGGATGACAGGGCTGGAGGAGGAAAAAACCCTACCTCAACATAGCAAATGTGAATTTACTCTTGTTTATATATGGCCTTATCTATTACAAGTCTAAACCAAAGAAAGCCCTTGAATGGGAGACTGACAAAGTACCTTCTATGAAAATCAAGACCCAGACCATACAAGCAGAGCCAATGACATCTTTAAATGATTACAAGATGACATAATATGAGCTGCTGTCTCCAAAGTGTTAAAGACTGCCCAGGGACAGTGCCTAGAAACTAACATTCTTTCTTCCAACATTCTTAAAAAGTAACCTTTAGTCTTTGGGCAAAACAATGTTTTTTTAAAGCTATTGTTATGCCTGTATATGAACATCTGATAACGTGGAATGGTTCTTACAGAATGGGTTACAGCAGAGTAAGAATGTAAAAAATTTCATTGGAAAAATCAAATCAAATCCTCTTTTAGAATAATGTCTGATTTATGGAGTGGGGAAGCCACAGATGCTCAGCAGACTCCATGAGTCTCTAATTTACTATTATCATTATTTTTGCATGAGCATTCAGGCACATTTGCAATGTCTACAGCATTAGTGAACTAGTTTTTCCAAGTTTTTTAAAGGCCAGAGATTCAATAACAGTTTACGTGACAACAACTGTATACAAGGAGATGAAAAGCAGCAGTTTTTTCAACCTTTCTTTCTCATTCTGTTAAATGAAGTATTGTAGTCTGAGGGTATGTCTATACTGCAACAAAACATTTGTGGCTCGCCTATGTCATCTGACTTGGGCTCACAGGGCTATAGAATTGCAACATAGACATTCAGGTTTGCGCTGAAGCCCAGGTTCATGCGTAGAGACTCCATGAGGGGGGAGGGCCCAGAGCCCAGGCTATGGCCAGAATGTCTACACTGCAAATTTATAGCTCTGAAGCCCCAGTCCTGCAAGCATGAATATGCTGACACTGGCCAGTTGTGGGTGTTTTATTGCAGTGTAGACATACTTATGTTAATTAAGTTGACTTTCCACTAAAGACTAGTGAAGCAGGTATACCCCGTTTTACACAGGAGGTTAAATACATTAAACATAATGCACAAGAAAATTCACATTAAGAAAATGAAGTATAAGCAAAAACACATGATGCAAGCCCTGAATATCCACACAGCAAATTTGAAAACACAACTTTTACCAAGGACATTTCTACTTTCACGGTGCTTCCAGTGTTCGTAGTCAATCGTTTCATTATGCTAATTAAATTGGTAATCATTCTCTAAGCGACTTCATTAAAATTATTCTCTATAATATGCATGTTCTTAATAAAACGATTGACAAAATGCTCACCAATCCTTTCTCCATAAGGAAAAAAGATAATGTCCCCTGTAATCTTTTCCATTCTCATACACATATATGAAATACAAAGATTAGTTTGAAAATTACTCACTTCAATTAAGCTTAAGTGAACTCCAATTAGATAGGGCATCGGTGCACTGAAATAAAAAATGAAAAAAAATCATTTTTTTCTTGAAATACAAACCACTTGTATCTTCATCTTCTTAATATGATAAACAAATATAGAAAATCTCGACACAAAGCAGACTCCAACTAGTCTTCATCATTTAAAGCAGTACTGGGCATGCACATCTTTAGTCTAAAATAAGCAAAAGAATTTATTCTCTTTTTAAATCTCCAACAGAAGTGGACTCTGTAGAACTCAAGACACTGTACTCAACAATGGGAATTAAGACAGATAAAATCAGATGTGTATGGCTGGATGAGCAGTTTGGCTGGACACACATTCCAGCCAGCCTGAATCAGATCTCTTTGGCTTGGCTTGAACTTAATCTGAGTACTGCAAGTTCAGGTAAAGCAGACACAGCTGTAGTGCTAACCTGGAGGAGCCCATACCCCAAAAGTTTGGCTCCAGAGTGAGAGTTTCATGAAGAAGAAGACTTTTATCTGCCATTCTGGAAAGTGTGTTCTTCTTGGCTGATGTAATGGGAATGATTACATCACCATATTGTACATAAATATAAAGATATGATGCCAGTTTGGGTTCTCTATGCTTTATGGCTACAATCCAGGCCTTACGCCCTTTACATTAACCCAGATCCTAATAACTATCTTTGTTATTGGAAGTTTTAAAATTGTATAGTACTGAACTCTATACCATAAGTCTCTCATTCCATATCATAAGTCTGTCATTTTAATGGTGAACTATGACAAGAAACTATATGCCATCCAACAACAACCCAAGTAGAACATGAAATTCTGCATTGTAATGCAAGTGAAGCCACCAGATTTAGACCTCTAAGATGCAGTAAGATATTGCAGTCAAGTTGAGATGATAAAAGTATTTCCATACTTTTCCAATCCAGCAGCTTACTCAGTCTCACTATTAAACTCATTATAAAAAGAAAGATTGGATGCATACTAATACTTCATGCTCAAAGAAAAAGTTAAAGCAATGCTATCATTGGGAATTAAGAGAATGGAGCATCATTTAAAGAGTGCATATGACTCATGGTACTAAATAATATCATTTTACTTGAATTAAATTTCCATAACACTACAACCAATGCTTGATATCAGGGGAAAATACTGACAAAACTAATGTTGTGGAGAAATTCATTAGAGTTAGCTACACTGATAATACCCATATCTGTAAGAAAACAATTATAAATGGTGGAAAAAAGATCCAAGAACCAGTATGTAAACACTGAACAGAAAGGTAACTACCAAAGGTGTACAGCATAATAGCACATTAACCCCTAGATACATGAAACAAACTTGTGCACGGTGATCATCAGAGAATATTTAAATAAATATATAACAAGCTGGGGATGTACTTCAAAGAACTACATTTTTCACATAACCATATAATAAAAGAAAGTTTAAAGTTGTGAATTTTTTCATAAAGATAATATTCTGTCAAATATTCTTCCAAATGTGCTTTCCAGCATTCTTTTCTATTGATGCCATGTGACAACTAGAATTATTCTCACCAGGGGGAGCCTATCCCAGTCATGGAGCTATCAAAGCCTGCTTAAGAATACCATGAAAAAAACTCAGATTTCAGTGAGGTGCTGATAAAAATCAGAATTATTGGACACAAAATATAAATTCTCCTTAATCACTATTGCAGAGTTTGGGTCCAAACGTTACATAGACCACAGCCTGCGGACAAGATGACAAGTTTTTAAGTTGAAATAAATAAGCATATATCACTTTTGAACATAAACTTTCACCAATGAGAAAACAAACCAAATGTGATTGTAGCATGTTCATTCACATTAAAACAGTCATAGAATATTAAAACCTTAGTTTTAGCCAATAAAAACAAAGGAAGTTCAAAGTTATGGCTGAACAACTCTGTGCTTAGCGCACCCCATTTTGCTTACTTGTGGCAGCTATGTTGTCAATTCCCCACATTTTCTAAGACCTCCCTGATTTAAAGCTAAATTAACAAATGCTGATTGTTCCAATAATCTAAGTCAGACTTTTCTTATTACATTTTGTAGACTGTGTATATGAAGAAAGAATATCAGGGCTGGAAGCGACCTCAGGAGATCATCTAGTCCAACCCCCTGCTCAAAGCAGGACAAAGCCTTACACAGGTTTTTTTTTTTTTAAAAAAAACACCCCAGTTTCCTAAATGCCCCCCTCAAAGATTGAACTCACAACCCTGGGTTTAGCAGGTCAATGCTCAAACCATTGAGCTATCCCTCCCCGTTTTCTTCTATTTTTCGTAATTCAGGTCACACTCCAGCTGCTTTGCCAGGTGTGTGAGGAAGGATAAAGGGAAACAGTAGCCCCCCAACTTTACAGGGGTCAAGGTATGGGAAACAGCAGTGACATTTCAGACTGACCAGCCTGCCACATTTGCCAATTCATAAAGGGCTGTCATGCTATGATGGAGAAACTAGTTCTTTTGTCCCCTCCCACTCCCCATGAAGGTCAACACTGTTTCTATGGGGAGAAAAAGAGGAGTCCTTGTGGCACCTTACAGACTAACAAATGTATTTGGGTGTAAGCTTTCATGGGCTAAAACCCACTTCATCAGATGCATGGAGTGAAAAATACAGTAAGCAGTATAAATATTACAGCACATGAAAAGATGGGAGTTGCCTTACCAAGTGAGGGAGTCAGTGCTAACGAGGCCAATTCAATTAAGGCAGAAGTGTCTCAACAGTTGACAAGAAAAGGTGAATATCAAGGGAGGGAAAATTACCTTTATAGTGCTAATGAGGCCAATGCAATCAAGATGGATGTGGCCTATTCCCAACAGTTGACAAGAAGGTGTGAGTATCAGCAGAGGGAAAATTACTTTTTCTAGTGACTCATCCACTCCCAATCTTTAGTCAGACCTAATTTGATGGTGTCCAGTTTGCAAATTAATTCCAGTTCTGCAGTTTCTCTTTGAAGTCTGTTTCTGAAGTTTTTTTGTTGAAGAATTGCCACTTTAAAGTATGTTATTGAGTGTCCAGGGAGATTGGACTACTGGTATTTGAATGTTACAATTCTTGATATCTGATTTGTGTCCATTTATTCTTTTGCATAGAGACTGTCCAGTTTGGCCAATGTACATGGCAGAGGGGCATTGCCAGCACATGATGGCATACATCACATTGGTAGCTGTGCAGGTGAACGAGCCCCTGATGGTGTGGCTGATGTGGTTAGGTCCTATGATGGTGTCCCTTGAAAAGATATGCAGACAGAGTTGGCAGTGTAGTTTGTTGCAGGGATTGGTTCCTGGTTTAGTTTTTTTGTTGTGTGGTGTGTAGTTGCTGGTGAGTATTTGCTCAGGTTGGGGGGCTGTGTGTAAGCGAGGACTGGCCTGTCTCCCAACGTCTGTGAGAGTGATGGATCGTCCTTCAGGATAGGTTGTAGATCCTTGATGATGCACTGGAGAGGTTTCAGTTGAGTGGCATAGGTGACAGCTAGTGGCATTCTGTTACTTTCTTTGTTGGGCCTGTCCTGTAGTAGGTGACTTCTGGGTACCCTTTTGGCTCTGTCAGTTCTGTTTCTTCACTTCATCAGGTGGGTATTGTAATTTTAAGAATGCTTGATAGAGATCCTGTAGGTGTTTGTCTCTGCATGAGGGATTGGAGCAAATATGGTTGTATCTGAGAGCTTGGCTGTAGACAATGGATCGTGTGATGTGGTCTGGATGAAAGCTGGAGGCATGTAGGTAAGTATAGAAGTCAGTAGGTTTCCGGTACAGGGTGGTGTTTATATGACCATTACTTATTTGCACTGTAGTGTCCAGGAAGTGGATCTCTTGTGTGGACTGGTCAAGGCTAAGGTTGATGGTGGGGTGGAAATTGTTGAAATCCTGGTGGAATTCCTCAAGGGCCCAGGTTGAGACATAGAATATCAGGGCTGGAAGGGACCTCAGGAGATCATCTAGTCCAACCCCCTGCTCAAAGCAGGACCAATCCCCAGACAGATTTTTGCCCCAGATCCCTAAATGGCCCCTTCAAGGATGACTATGAAGATGTCATCAGTGTAGCGTAAGTAGAGTAGGGATGCTAGGGGACAAGAGCTGAGGAAGCACTGTTCTAAGTCAGCCATAAAAATGTTGGCATACTGTGGGGCCATGCGGGTACCCTTAGCAGTGCCGCTGATGTGAAGGCATAAATTGTCCCCGAATCTGAAATAGTTGTGGGTGAGGAGAAAGTCACAAAGTTCAGTCACCAGGTTTGTTGTGACATTATCGGGGATACTGTTGTGATGGCTTGTAGTCCATCTTGTGTGGAACGTTGGTGTAGAGAACTGCTCCATCCACAGTGGCTAAGATGGTGTTTTCTGGAAGACCACCAATGGATTGTAGTTTCTTCAGGAAGTCAGTGGTGTCTCAAAGATAGTGGGGAATCCTGGTAACACAGAGCCTGAGGAGAGAGTCCAAGTAGCCAGACAATCCTGCTGTCAGGGTGCCAATGCCTGATATGATGGGGCGTCCAGGATTCCCAGGTTTATGGATCTTGGGTAGCGATAAAATACCCCAGGTCAGGGCTCTAGGGTGTGTCTGTGTAGATTTGTTCCTGTGCTTCCTGATGAAACTCACCCTAAAGTTCTTAAGGAAATAGCTGAAGCAATCTGTGAAATATTAGTGATTTTCTTTGAGAACTGATGGAGGATGGGTGAAGTCACAAAGGACTGGAGAAGGACAAACATAGTACCTATCTTTAAAACAGATTACAAGGAGAACCTGAGGACTTACAGACCATTTAGCCTATCTCTGATACCTGGAAAAATACTGGGTAGACTGGTTAATTGGTGTAGGGTGGAGACTTTTGGTTTTGTGGAACATTGGTCCCCCTTCTGTGCAGAGAGAGGGCTGTATTGCTTGGATGGCATCCACCTCAGGGAAGGAGGACCACTCTTCTTGGGAACAGGCTGACTAGAGTAGTCAGGAAGGAGTTAAACTAATAGCGAAAGGGAAGGGTAAAAGCTGGAAGATATGAGCACTCAGCACAAAATTGAGATGTTGAAAAAAAATTAATCAAGGAATTAAAAGACATGAAGAGAAAAAATCCCTGAATTGCCTATACACCAATGCTAGGAGCCTGGGTAACAAGCAAGAGAAATTGGGATTGCTCTAGTTTGTATTACTGAAACCTGGTGGGATGATTCATGTGAATGGAATGTTAAAAAAAATCAGTGGCTTTAACCTATTTAGGAAGGATCCAGTGTGGGCAAAAGGGGTGGGGGAGTGGCACTCTGTCAAAAATTGCAGTAAGTGTTTCTGAGTCACTGATAACTCAGAAGAAAATCATCTTGAATGTTTATGGATAAATGTCCTAACAGAGAAAGCCCAAGATGGGGTATTAGTTGGTGTCTGTGTCATAATACAATTCCCAATTCTGGACCTTAGCGTCCAAAATATGGGTATTAGCATGAAATTCCCTGAGCTTAATTACCAGCTTAGATTTGCTAGGCTGCCACCAATCAGGACTTATTTAGAGCACCTGATAAACTCTGGTGTCCCCAAACCCTTCCCTGGGGACCCCCAAGACTCAGATTCCCTGAGTCTCACAACAAAGGGGAATAAACCATTTCCCTTCCCCCCTCCTTTCTTCCTCCCAGCTTTTTCCCGCACTGGGAATACTAGGAGATCGCCTGATTCAACTCCTTGAATCACCACTCCCCCCTCCCTTCTTCCCCGGAGAGAGATACACAGATAAACGCTGAGAGCAGGTTTCCTTTCCCTCCTCCCCTTTTCTTTCTCCCACCAATTCCCTGGTGAGTGCAGACTCCCTTCTCTGGAGTTTTACAAAAGATAACCAGAAAAATCAATTAGATTCTGAAAAAGAGGAAACTTTAATAAAAGAAGAAAAACATAAAACTTGTCTCTGCACTTATATGGTAAAAAGTTACAGGGTCTTTCAACTTATAAACAATAGAAATAAACTTTCTCCAGCAGAAACACAATTTAAACTACTTCCAGCAAGTACACATATACAAATGAAAAAGAAAACAAATTAAAAGACTATGACCACCTTTTCTACTTACAGTTCTGAACAGATAAGAGACTGTAGCAGGGAGATTGGCAGAAACCTGGTTACACCTCTAGCCCCGTCCAGGACTCAGAGAGAACAAAGCCAAACCCAAAACCCACAAACAAAGGCTTCCCTCCCCGAGAGATTTGAAAGTAGCTTGTCTTCTGTTTGGTCCTCTGGTCAGGTGTTTGGGGTCCCTGTTTGTTAACCCTTTACAGGTAAGAGAGACATTAACCCTTAACTATCTGTTTATGACAGTCTGTTGTACCACTACTAAATCACACTAGGGAACAGGATGACCACTTCCTTATACCTCTACCTATAATGTGTAGGCAAAAAACCTGCATGATCATGGAGGACTTCAATTAAGTGACATATTCTGGAGGTCTCACACAGTCAGTACTACAACATCTTTGGAATTGCTAAAGATTACAGATTACTATGTCTTAACTCAAAAAGTGTTGTAGCCAACACAGGGGAATACTTTATTAGATCTTGTCCTAACAGATGAAGAGGAACCGATAAGAAAACTAAAAATTAATGGTTGCTTAGGTACAGGTGATCATGACCTGATCACATTTATAATGTGCAAGCAAAAAAAAGTCCAGCCTAGTAATATCTATATACACTATGACAGGGTCAGGCCAGATGGCTACAAGAGAGTGGTCAAAGGAAGATACATTAGCTCCAGCGTAAGCAGGTCCCTTTTCCCTGGGTAAGAGAACAGTGACTATTCCAGAACACTCAGGAACTTTCTAGAACTAATTAAGGCAGGCAGGCTAATTAGGACACCTTTAGCCAGTTGGGAAGTTACTAGAATTAAGGCTAATCAGGACACCTGGTATAAAACGGCTCTCACTCTAGTTAGTGAGGTGTGTGTAAGGAGCTGGGAGTGAGAGGATGTGCTGCTGGAGGACTGAGGAGTACAAGCGTTAACAGACATCGGGAGGAAGGTCCTGTGGTGAAGACAAAGAAGGTGTTGGGAGGAGGCCATGGGGAAGTAGCTCAGAGAACTGCAGCTGTCGTGTAGCTGTTCCAGAAGGCACTCTAGACAGCTGCAGTCCACAGAGGCCTGGGCTGGAACTCAGGGTAGGGGGCGGGCCCAGGTTCCCCCCAAAACCTCTCAACTCTTGAGCCAACACAGGAAGATCTTTGAGGCTAGCAAAATCCGCCAATAAGAGCAGGACCCACCAAGGTAGAGGAGGAACTTTATCACCACACATAAACACATAGTTGGTACTTAAATAGGACCAATTGCACAAAGCTGAGAACAGTTACAAGCCAAATCAGCTGTGAGGAAGAGTTTAATCAGAAAACTGTGAGTGATAATTGGGAATTAGTTAAGAATATCTTATTAGATGCCCCAAAAGCCACAAACCAGCTGTGCTGGTTAAAAAAAAACATTGGTCAGAAGGGAACTGAAGGCAGCTATAAAATATATATTATTAAGAATGAAAAAAATGTAAAAAAGCAGCAGTTGATAGTAATGAAAATAAATCAGAAGTTAGAAATTGTAGAAGAATGATAAGCACAAATCTATGGCTAGCAAAGCTAAGAACAATAAGGAGTTTTAAAAAATATATTAGGAACAAAGAGAATCCTAACAATGCTATTGATCCATTACTAAATGGAAATGGTAGAATTATTAATAATAATGCAGAAAAGGCAGAAATGTTCAAGAAATATTTCTGTTATGTATTTGAGTGGGGGAAAACAGATGACACAGTCTCTTCAGAAGGTGTTGATACACTCTTTCCATTCTACTAGTATTAAACAAAAGCTACTAAAGTTAGACATTTTTCAATACGCAGATCCAGGTAACTTGCATCCAAGAATCTTAAGAGCACACTGGACTATTGATTTTTCAGTAAGTCTTGGAACAGTGGGAAATTTCCAGGAGACTGGAAGAAAGAAAATGGTTTGCCAATTTTTAAAAAGGATAAATGGGATGACCTGGGAATTTATGGCCTGTCAGTCTAACACCAATCCCAAGCAAGAGATATGGGACTTGATTAATAAATAATTAAAAGAAGGTAAAGTAATTAATGTAAATCAAAATAGCTATCACAAGACATTTTGATTAAAAAACTAGAATGATATAAAATTAACATGACACACATTAAATGGATTAAAAACTGGCTAACTGAAAGGTTTCAGAATGTAATTGTAAACAGGGAATCGTCATTAAGCAGGTTTTTTTCTAATGGCGTTCAGCAGGGATAGGGTCTTGGGCCTACACTATTTATCATTTTAGCAATGACCTGGAAGACAACATACTATCACAATTAATAAAATTTTCAGATGATACAAACATTGGGGGAGAGGTAAATAATGAAGAGCACAAGTCACTGATTCAAAGACAAATGCAAAGTACTACACTTAGGAAAGTAAAATCAAATGTATAACTACAAAATGGGGGGAAACTGGTAGTACCACTGAAAAGGATCTGGGGGTTATAGCGGATCACAAACTGAAAATGAACGAAAAGTGTGATGCAGTTGTGAAAATCATTTGGGGTTTATTAATAGGAGTGTAATATGTAAGACCTGTGAGGTAACTGTCCTGCTTTACACGTCAATGGTGAGGCCTCAGCTGGAATAAAAACCTGATTATGAGAAAATGTTAAAAAAAAACAAAACGGGATTTGTTTAGTCTTGAGAAAGGAAGACTAGAGGGGAGGGGGAATTTCATAAGAGTCTTCAAACATGTTAAGGGCTCTTATAAAGAGGACAGTGATCAATTGTTTTCCATGCCCACTCAGGATAGGACAAATAGTAATAGACTTAATCAGCAGGAAGGGAGATTTAGGTTAGAATTAGAAAAAAAAAACATTTCTTCTAACTCTAAGGATAATTAAGTACTGGAATAGGCTTCCAATGGAGGTTGTGGAGGTTTTTAGGAACAAGTTGGACAATTATTTGGACTCAGCCCAGGATGCTGGAGTAGATGATCTCTTGAGTTTTCTTCCAGCTCTATATTGCATGATTTCTATTGGGTTTGATGGAGTTGTTCACATGTGTAAGTGTTTGCAAAATCAGGGCCAACTTCCTTTAACTAGACTAAATCATCTTAGTTAGTTTGGGTTTTTTAACTATGATTTTAAAACAGCAAAACCTCTCTGGCACAAACAACTTTCGTGGCAAGTGCTAATACCTCAGTTTCTTGAATTGAGTTTCATGTTACAATGATGCTGTGACAATGTGACTAAGACTATGGGAGACAGCATAATGAAGTCCAAGTGAAATAATACTGGAGCAATCTCTGGTTATGACATGACATATCGAGTAAAAAGGAAACAATGACAATACTGTAAAAATACAAATAACATTTTTATGTCAAGACAATGGCAACATAATAACAATGCACATGAAAGCCTATTAAGGTCATTTTACTCATTCTGAATAGTGGCAGCACACACAGATTGCTCTCATTACATTTAGGCACTGAAATCATACTACATCTAACTAGTGTTCCTCAGCACTCGGTCATGTTATATGCCTATGGGGAAAATATTTACTTGGCTAATAAGAGCCAAGTACCTGGGGAAGGAGAAGTATTTCACGTAGCCCTTATTGTAATACTTCTATCTGCCTAAAAATAAAACAGCCCTGTAACAGAAGCGCTCAGATAGAGAAACATATATATGCACCAAGCTGAGCAAAAAAAGTTGAATTATAATTGCTGTGGTAATTTCCCCTATCATGCGGTTGCTTTTGTGATTTTTATATCGCAATTTGAAAACTTTATAAACTTGTTTTCCTCTATAGTGCTAAAGAAACAAAGAAAGAGGATATAAACAAGTCTTACAAGTTTAGAAACCTCTTGCTTCTTTAGTGAGTGAATCAAATGTTTGGACCATGCCATTAAGACCTAGAATCTCAACTATTAACATGACAATCAACTGTGCACAGGACCTGCCACTACAATGTCTGTGTATACTATCCACAGCTTAGCAGTGAGAAATAAAAGCCCTGCAGTAAAAGATAAATATTGTAGGGTACCAGGTGAAGAAAAGGGTGAATTCAGGTTCAGAAATCTGCCTTCTTTCTGAGAAGAGCAAAGATGGATGATATTGATGAAGAGTCAGGAGTTCTGATTCTAAGTTCAATTGACATTAAAGCTAAAAGAACCATGTCCAAGCTATACCCCTGTCTTGATGCATTTTCTCAAAGGCTAGAGAGAAAGCAAACAGGAATGAGTTTCTCCAAACCAAATGTATCATTTGAAATGAAGGGTTTGGGTAGGCTTTGAAGGGAAAAAAAGAGAAAAGATAACTTACTAATAAAATAAAGATACTACCATGGAGAGAAAAAACAACCCACACAAATCAACCATCTGCTTAAGAAGAGACCACCAAGAAGACTTAAGCAAATATATTCAGAATTTCTTTAGAAATCAAGATGATACTGATGGATTGAACAAAAGTCAACAAAACAAACACCAATACTCATAGGTTCTACAAAAAATCCAGCAACCTACCAAACATTTCAACTGCGAGGGATACAGGAAACATTAACCAAAGACAGGAAAGAAGGCAGATATTGTTGTTAAGGCACTCAGAAGATCTGGGCTCTATTCCTGGCTCTATCACACACTTCCCGTCGAACTTTGGACAAGTTACTCTACATTTCTAGGCTGCAGTTCCATATCTGTAAAATGGGCATAATAATTCTTTTTCCCATTCTTTTCAGAATTGTCTATTTAAATTACATGCTCCTTGGGGCAGGGACTATCTCTTGCTATGTGTATGTACAGTGACTAGCCCAATGGAGCCTTTGTTTCAGTTGCACCACTAAGGACTATGATAACACAAATAAATGAATAATAAATCATTGGTATTCCTAGGTCTTAAAGCCCACGCCTTTTTTGAACAGTAAATTACTTCTGAAAATACCCTGACAGTCCTAATAATTCATGGCCACCAAATATGTATAACTGAAGCCACTTTCTCTTGAACAATTGTGAGAAGTGCCCATAGAGGCCAAAAGCACAACTTTCAACTATAACTTGACAAGAATACGAAGTCTTCCATGTGATCAGCACACTGCAGGTTGGGGCAATTCTTTAACAGCAGTATTTGTTGACAAAAAAATTTCCTCTCCAAAGATTTTGGATACCCAAAAGCAGACTGTAAGTTTTTGGGGGCAGGAACTGGATGAGGTCCTGATGGTGACTGGGCTTCAAAATGCTAATGGAATCCAAATATTAAATAATAATATGTAATTAATAACAACTCTTTGCCCATTAATTTTTGCTCCTAAATCAAAACCCAAGAATCAGACTTTAGCTTACAATTCCAGCATTTTTTTAAAGTAAAACAGCTTTATATAAATGAAAACTATAAGATACTTATATTAAAATTACTGCATGCATTCTCTGTTTGGAAAATATACACAGCTTTTGTAACTATGCTTCCAAATGTTATATTGATAATATGGAGTATTACAGTTTAAGGTCACAATACAGGAAACATTTAGCCACATGCTTACGTTCATCTTTGTTCCAGCTTAAGTGCCTTCCTGAATTGGGGCATGCATCATTATTAGTGTATTCATTCACACAATTTATTAATGTTTTCATGAGTTACCTAGATTGACAAAGCTAGACATTATTATAGCTACGTATCTCAGAATTAAACATAATATAATATATTAGCTATCTTACCAGCAGTAGTCCAGAAGGTGTGGAGGAAGCACTGGGATGTATATGTGTTGCCAATACATTGGATATAACAATGCAGCTGACCCATGAACACAAGCAGTTAACTGAAAATAAAAATATGTACAAAGAATTGACGACAAAAAAATTTTAACACAAAGTACAAAATTTAAAATGAAATGTTTATATTTTTAAAGTCTCAACTGTATGAAAAAATGTTTAAACGTAGCATTGTTAATATTATTTTCAACTGTTAAGATATCATAGTTTAGGGCTAGAACAGACCACCAGATCATCTAGTCTGGCCTCCTGAATATCACATGCCACCAACACCACCCAGCACTCACACACTAAACCCAAAAAACAACATTAGACCAAAGTATTATAGACCATCATAACCTCTGAACACAGACTCATAGACTTTAAGGCCAGAAGGGACCATCATGATCACCTAGTCTGATCTCCTGCATATTGCAGGCCACAGAATCTCATACACCCACTACTACAGTAGGCCCTTAACCTCTGGCTGGGCTACTGACATCCTCCAACCTGGATTTAAAGACTTCAAGTGTACAAACATTTACAAAATGATAAACTGACACAATTTGAAAAGGATGCCCCTAATAATTATCCCTCCTAAGCCATGCTCCCTTAGAAAAGAAAAAAAGAGCAAACAGATGTCCTTGCATCATGCCTGCAAACTCAGACGTTACTCTAACATCAGAAATTAATCCTATACTTTTTTTATTTTGTTTTAAATCCCCATTAATAAGTCATACAAAGGATAGCCATCCAAGAGCATAGCAAGCCCGCTGCATGCCCCAAAACTGAAATAGTTTTCCAGCCAATAATTTAAAGAGCCAAATACCCAAATCTTCTGCCTTCCACAGACATCTTAGCAAACAAATAGTCTTTGTCTTTGGGAAAATAATGCAATTTCCTGCAAATCACCCTTGGTAATCTTGGATAAAAGACCTGAGCCACAAAAGAGAAGCTCCCTCTATTCCTGTAACTCAACACCACATCACAAGCAACAGTGTCAAAGGTAGAAGACAGGTCGAGTATCATCATCATGGACATTTGGGACTCAAGTGAACTTACACAACATTCCATTCATTTGAGAAGGAGAATAAGTAACTTTCAGACACTATTCCTGAGGGCTGAACTAAATTCTCCTTAGTCTTTTTCTGCCTTCATCTCTATACAACTTTTGGAAAAAAAGAGTCCAGTAATTCAGGACACTTCAAATGATATGAGACCAGCTTTGTCACCTTTTCAAATAACCCCTCCCAGAAAATTCGTGGTGAGGGACAGGACAGAAGTTGACAAGAAATGGTTCTCTGACCTGTAGGTGAACAACTTCTGGTATGAGGCACCTTGGTCTCCTGTAATGAGATGTTAGTCTCCACTAATATTGGTCCAAGCAGCCCAGTTTGTTTTACCATTCATGAGGTGCTATCTTGCAGGCTGTATGTCACAGATCCTTACCTGGAGGACCTACTTCTACACAGTATTGTGAATAAAACCATTTGAAACAACCAATAATTACTTTGCATTTGCTCTCCCATACTGGGCCCTCCTACCATGAAGACAGATAAACTGGACTGAATCTGGTTGATTTTATTCATAAAATAGGTGGGAAATTGCACAAAATGAGAAAATAGCAACACTGTTTCCAAACAGAGGTAGCCCATATCCAGCACGAGACATCACCAAGAACACAATCCTACTGATCTGAAGTTCTCAGATGGAGTAAAAGAACAGAAGGGAGGGAGGAAGGAAACACCTTTCCTATGCATAGGATTTTGGAAACCCAACCATATAATAAGACTCAAAATCTTATCTTTTTAGTTCCACTATTGGTGCTACAATTGCCTTCCCTGGTACTTGATTTGCCACAGATAATCCGATGGTGATCTATGATAATAGCACAGCCAGAAAGAGGTTTAGAAGCCACCTTGCTTATGGAAGAAGACAAAAGATGGTTATAATGTCTTATTAGGTCATCGATAAAGTGACTATCCAATATTGACTTAATTAGTACTGGTCTTTATTAAGCATGCATTTCTACTGTAGCATATGTAAGAGCTAAAACAATGTGGATCCTGCTAGTATGGTGCTGAGATTTTATGGATTTTATAGCGGAAATCTCTTCATGGAATAAAGCAGCAATTAAAGCTTTAGCATCCTGGGTCTCTTGGACAGTTATATTTGTTTATAAAAATTATAGAACAATTTTGCATATACATTTTTATAATAAAAATGGAAAAAATAATTATAAGAACACAGACAATTACAATTTGTGCAGCACAGTTTGCTCATCACTCAGATTAATATAATACGATTAAATATGGAAAAAAAGAGGGTCTGAAAGCTCCTGAGGGATATCATTAGGGCAAATTGCCAAAGAATGAAACATGAGCCAGTCAGGAGAGTCTGGAAACTGCAATAATACCAAGGGACTTGAATGTTCGACAGTTGGAGCTTCAGTAATGTGTGAACTGCAGGTTATGGTATCAAGAGACTCTGTTCACTGACACATAGGATGTCACTATTGACCAACGAACTGCCCAAGCTTGACAGCTATACTACAGGAAGCCAAGTATATCATAATTCCATATTTAAACTGTACATTTCAGATTAACATTTTGTTTCTTAGCTTTATGTCAAACAACTACATTGTACTGTTTTTGGCATTAAGGCAATGTCCAATTTAATAATTATTGCTTTGTTACAAAGAGTTAATTATTCATTTATCTTTTGGCAAATGCATATCCTTCCTTTCTCTCCTGCACTTATTATTATTTGTTAGATTTATCTAGGATTGCTTTCCTTTACATTTTAAGTAATATTCTTGAAGCTGTAGAACAAATTCAGTACTGTTTTCAAGTATTTTATACAAAATGGATGTGATTCACAAATTAAAATATTTCTATTATATTATATTATATTTTGTATTTCAAGCCAAACTGTCCATATAAAAAATATTGTTGTAGACATTTCAATCACAGACTGAAATAAAGCAAAGTGCTGGTTAGAAGATTTGCAAAATTTTGAAAAAGATCTCTTTATCTAGTTAATGAAGTTGTGTTAATCAAGAGTTTAAAATTGTATATCTTATATTTACACATTCACAAAAAACAGATACATGCACACAAGCATTTCTATTTATAGTTATGGAAAAAATTGAAAAATGTGCATTATGTTTTGGTTTGCGCTCATTACCAAAGCAATCTAGGAAATGAATAATTACATTGCACAAGATATTTTAAGTTCTATAACTGGTCTTTACCACTTTGCGATCCACATTTTGGGCTGACATTCAGAAGATAAAAAATGTTAAATTAATGCATAACATGACTTTACTCTTTTCTAGCAGTGAAAGTATGGACTTAACTGGTTTATTCATTTAATGAAGTTCATTATATTTCTCCTTACATTTTGTATTTAATACACCAAAAATGTATTGTTAAAACATTTCTATCTATTCCTTAAACAAGAGTAAGTGGATTTAAACATACCACTGGGAGGTATATAAATATTTAGTATGCATTCTAACTTCTAATGAAATATAGAATATATTAAGAATATACGGGACAAAGATACTTTTCATCTGAATGACACTGAATATTGTGTCAACTCTCCATTACAACATTTGTGAAGTGATAACTGTGGCATTTGTGTCATGAAAGAATTTTGCACTTTTATCTTGATATTTTATTTTGCTTTTGGTTTACCTTGTGATTTTACCTTTTCAAAAAATTAAGAACTGTACTATTATTTCCCAAAAGCATTAACCATCTAAATAACTGCACCTTAATATTTGTAGTATTCTCCCCGCTAGGTGCAGGAAAATATAGGGAATTCTGTAGCTATTGGGATAAAACTATCTTTAGCTTAAATTAACGATATATTTAAGGAAAAATCTAAAAATATTTAAGGGACATTCTATACTTGATCATTTGACCTCGGCAGTTTATAAGTCCACCATTTCGTGCAGTGGGATTCAGGAGAAACCTCTGAAAGTCTTAGAGAGGAGTGGACACCTGACTCTAGGTTCCAGTGGTGACTGCTAAGGGAGCAATTAATTGGGTATTAAAGAGCTGTTGTTCATAGGACTGCAAGGAATGGTAATATATGACCACCAGAGTGCAGTATTTAGCACGCTGTCGGGAGCTGAGTAAATAAGGCGTGGGGCAGAAAGTGGAGTCTGAATCCATTGGTGCTGATGCAGAGAAAAGTGGTATAGGTAACAATGATTGTGGCTGAAATAAGTAGTGAACAGTGTGGTTTATGTGAGTCCCTGGCAGAATGCAGGATTGCTTTTGTTCTCTGGGGAGAAGAGTACATTTAACTGGAGACTGCATCCAGACTGAATTCCATTTCTCCAGGGATTACTGAGAATTACAAAAGAGAGTGTGGTTCAGATATTTTTCGGGGCAGAAAGCATCTTTAGTAAATTGTCTTGGAGTTGTCTTCAAGATTGTGGCTAGTCCTACCCATCCTATCAGTTGCTACTGGAGTTTACATCAACTGCAAAATCTGATCAATTTCTGCATGTAGAAACTGATATTCCGTTCCCCAGCAAAAACTTGTGGCTTACATTCTTGTCTGGCAAAATTCCTTTTGTAACATGAGATGTTCTGATTGGCACATAATTCTATGGTTTTAAAGAAGATGGAGAAAGTTTGTTGCATGAACTTTGCTAGACCCGACTGTTTGGTATTTCTATACCAGTATTTGATTTTCTAGATATTGAAAGTGGGGGCAAAACAGCTACAAAAGCACCTGGACAGAAATGTTTGTTTGATAACTTTTTGTTTGTTTTCTGAGAGGGAGCTTAAATATGGTGCTGAGATAGCCTTTGTCAGTCACAAATAACATGACGGAAAAGGCTGCCTTTGTTGGTATTATTATGGCTGTCAGAATCATGTGATACTGTCTGTCAGTAGATTCTTTTGCATTTTCAAGTATGACTGGGAATGTTTACATCTGTTTCCGGTGCTACCTGACAAGGGATTCTAGTCAGTATCATCAACATCAATCATAGGTGCTGGAACTAAGGGTTCAGGGGGTGATGCAGCACTCCCTGACTTGAAGTGGTTTCCATTACATTTTAGTTCAATGGCTCACAGCACCCCCACTATAAAAACTGTTCCAGCACCCCAGAAATCCTGTGTTGTGTTCCTATGAGATTTGTAATAACTCTAGTGCTCTTTAATGCTATCTGCTACTGCTTTGAAAAGTGTGTGGGAAGTAGGTGCTTACTTATAATACCAAGCTACATATGCTACTTTCTCCAGACACTTAGAGGATTTCGTTGTTTAAGAAATTTCCTTAGTGAAATTCATGACAAGATGGCACTAAATTAGCAGAGACTGAATCCCAATAAGATTGAAATTATGCTGAGCAAGTTGGGTAAGAAATGTGAGGAGAGTCAGAGTTTCCTTACATCTTCCTATTTCAGATAGTCTCTTCAGAAGCCTGACAACGTTCAAAAACTGAGGCACCCTTGAAGAGCAACTGCTGTTAGATGGTGCTAGGTCAGATGTAGTTAAAGCAAGTTTGTTCTTTCCCTAAGAACATCAAAAGACTATAGCTTTCTTTCTCTCTTACACACAAGGACTTGACAATTCTGATATGTGCCTTTGGTACTCCAACGTTCAACCCTATCAATGAACCTTTACTATGAGCTTTCAAAATGACTGGTCAACTGCCTGCAGCTAGGGCAGTCTGAGGTAAAACAACTGTCCATGGTGTCAACAGAGAGGATTCTGCCTAACCCTGGTTATACTTTGCACTGGTTTCCTGCTTGGGTACAGACATGTTTCAGATTTTGATCTTAATATTTAAAGCTCATGGTGGAGAAGAAGTATATTATTGAGGGTCTGGTGTTCTATCTATCTTCTTGTCTTCTAAGATTCCATTATAACTGGGCATGGAACTGAATTTGGAACTGTGTTTAAAATCAGCTTAAACAAGTTCTCCAGTTAAACTATTTTCTTATATGTTTTGTAAACTTTATTAGAATCATGTTTTAAAATCATATTTATAATTGGCAAGCAAATCATGTCCAAAATCAATTTAAACAGTTCCTAAACTCATTTCCTAGTCTAAAATGTTTATACTTATTGAATAAATATCCACATATGATATAGGAGGTGTTGTAATCCAGTGGATAAAGCAGTGGACAGACTCAGGAGACTGGATTCTATTTCTGGTGCTGGACAAGTAACTTTGCCGTTGTGCCTCAGTTTCCCCATTTGTAAAATGAAAATGATTATACTTAATTCCTTTGTAAAGTGTTTTAATACCTACAGATGAAAAGAACTATATAAAAGCTAGATATTAATTAATTTATTATTATTATTAAGAAGGTGAGTATGGCTGCAAGAGAAGTATATTATTTATAAAATGTTTCCAGTCTTGCTTGTGTTATCATCTTTTTGGAATGATTCAATAAAATAATATGGCTTTAGAAGGTCATTTGTCAATTCCAGACTGTGAAATGCATGAGTCTTTATATGCCATAAAGGAACATATCCTTAAAACAAACCAACAAACAAAACTTGACTATGCTTTCAGAAGTTTGTATGACCTGTACACACTGGAGTCAATGTTCTGTCAGGAACTGTGGGAAAACTGTAACCTAATCATCTGACTTTGCACAGCAGGGACACATGTTTAATACTGTATGCTCTCTCAGCAGTAGTACATGCTCAAACATGTCAGATTTATCGCTAAAAAACATCGACTAGCCGAGAGCTGTCAGTAAAGTATTCTCTGGAAATCTTTACATTTGTACCTCTATTTTGATTTTATATTATTTCTATTTAGGTTCTTACAACAATACGCAGCACCACAGCATCTGAGCACTAGTTAACAATATTTAATGCATTACAATGCAAGTTTACATGCTACATATTTTGACAAACCAGAAGGATTTGCCTTTTGGAAATACATCTCTCTAGTAAACTAATTTAATTAAAACTAGCAACAGAGACTGACTTCAGTTTATACTTTTTCGCAGTCTGGTGTCTATGTCAACAAGAGAAGCAATTTTCTACAATATTTTATTATTTTTTAATTTCTGCAGAAACACTGAAATCTTTCTGAAACAATGCTGTTTTGAGTTGAAAGTTTTTTGTTAACAGATTTCTACAATATATTTATTTGAAAGCTACTTGCAGATCCATCTAATTCAAGTGAAAGATCTGAAAACAATATCACACAAACCATTTTTCTTATCTGACAGTTAACATTCTATCAGTATAAATTACTTTGTTCAAAGCACTTTCTGTAACCTCCAATGAAAACAAAACTGAGAGAATACAGATGACAAAATTTACAATCATGACAATATGAAAAATAGGATTTTATAAAAACTTAGTAGCAGAATGTTGTCTGTAAGCCAAACACAGTGACTCAAATTAGACAAAATGCACAAGTAAAATTAACCTGTGGTGCCATACAATAACCTTTAAAAAAATCTACCATATGAGCTATAGCATAAAAAATCAATTCCCCAAAACATTTTCTAATGTTGTCAGTGGCTTTGAATGTCATGTCTAGAAATGAGCCCTGGCACACTCTTCCTCAAAGTCCCATAGACCTAATGGTTTGTCTGCCTCCCATTGCAACCCCAAAGATGATGATCTTACCCCTCTATTTAAATTTATCTTTTCATCCAAGGAAATAAAATGAACTGTTGGACATTGAATAAATAACATGAAAATGTTAATTTTAAACTTAAGGGAAGTTATTTTTAAACTATACCTACTTTTCCAATTTTGTCCTCTTTTTATCTGTATTTTCAATAAGTTTATTCTGTGCATTTGACAGCATTTTGTGTACAGTCATTTCACTGTGTTGCTGATGGGCAGTTGTTATTTCTCTCATGATGCAGCATGGTGATATCACTCTTGTATACTACCTTGGAAGGGAAAAGAATTCACATAATTCTTGCCTAGCCTTATGGGCTTAGGAAAAGGGTGTTTCCCAGTAATAGCAGTGGAGTAGAAAATGAAATTGAAGAGGCATTGGGCAGGTGAGTGCCCAGAAAGGAGCAGGTGCAAGGAGGAAACTGATCTTATTTTCCTGCACAAAACATCTTTCTAGGCATAAGTGGAAGTGGAGGCTTAAGAGGTAGCAGAGACAAGCCCTTTGTAATTTTTTTAAATGTTTTTCCTCCAAAAAGAGCTAGAACATATTTTAAAGGGTGCTCTTTAGAAGAGTGTTTTGAAAAATATTAGTCAAGTTTAACAAGTTCAAATTGAGTGTCCCCTTACGTTTTAGACTAAATAAAGAATGTATCTCCATTCTGGTGCTCCTTTAATCTTGAAAAAGTTAACTCCACCTACCACTGCTTTCTTCTCACTTTTTTGTCTTTTCTAACATTTGCTTTCAGTCTCCCAGTATTCTTTCCATTTCCATGTGCTATCCTTCCTTCCTTCCCCTCTTGCTCACTTATATCCTACTTTCTAAATCTCTCCCTAATTTTTCCCATCTCCCCCAACCTCTCTTTCTCCAAACACAGGTTTCCTCACCCGTTTCCCCCCTTACTACTTTCTGTCTCACTCATAATCCTTTCTCTCCCTCTTTCCCCCCCATCCTACTACTTCCTCTCTCTATGCAAAAGAAGTGGCCCTACCATAAAAAAAGGGGTGGGGGGGGAGGTTGCATATGTTTTTCCCCTCTGAAGGGGGAATTCTCAAGAATAATTTTTTCATCCTCCCTCAAAAGGTAGAGGAACTCTATGGCATGCTTTCCTGCTGTCCACTAATTAAGCAGCAGCAGGGAACAACACTCTTTGTGAATAGCTGACAAGCGATTTATTTACTGCAAGCAAGACTAGAGACTATCATTGGCAATGTTGTAATTCATCTTCTGAACAGTGAATATGAGGAAGAGAAATGATGGGATGGACAAGGAGCTGTGGTAAGTGGGAAAAAGTAGATAGCTAAATACTGCTGGTATGGTATGCGGGCAAAAAGTGCAAGTGTGACACACCAATTCAGTTCAGGCATTGACCACATCTCCACTGTATCAACTGAGTAATAGCTTTTTTCAAGGGACCTTATTGCTCTGGCAATTCATAATGGAATCTGGTCACCAGTTCAAAATGGCCCAGCTACATAGTGACTCAGCACCTGAAGAGTTTTTTAGTGACCTTTTGTCCAGGTCCACAAAAACTGACGTTATCTTTGGCACTTACGGCACTCTTGTTTCGTAATGCTTACTGAATTGCCAGGGATTACTGGACATGAAAAGTGAGGAAGAGTCCCAGTCAGACCAGGAATTTTTTCTTTTTGCCTTAGTGTAAAACTGCAGATGGTGGGTTTTTTAAAAGGTAATTTGCTGATCCACCTTTGAATCATGACCTTTTCTTGAAAAGAAAACGAACTCTTATTTTTAGAGCACGATAGTTCTATTACGTATGTTTCTATACAGATAGCAGGTAAGGGGAGAAAAACTACAACACTTATGTAACTCCCACCTAATCAGATAAAACCAGAATTGTCAACAGTGTAATTCCTGATCACAGGTTTCACTGCTTTTCCCCAATTCATGTCTGGTGTCACTCATCTTGTTATTGTATTGTAAAGACAGGAAGGATGATCCAGTGTTCATGATACCAGCGTAAGACTAGGGAGACCTAGGTTCAATTCCCTACTCTCCTCAGGTCTTTTGGTGTCTCCTTAGGCAAGTCACTTATTCTCTGTGTGTGTCAGTTCCCCACCTTAAAATGACATTTATTTTTGTACTGCTGCTGTTCATCATTTGTTTCCAGGCACCAACAGTGGTAATAATGCTGTGTGTGTGTGTTTTAATGAGATTTCTGGGCATTTGTTTAATATCAGTTAAATCTTTGCAATGCTTTATGAATGGGATAACAAATTAATATCACTTTCCTACTTTCCAGAGCTAAATTCATTCCTCAGCTATGTCCACACACACCCTTTTGACCTTACTGGAATTTTGTGCATATATTTGAGAGCAGAATTTCACCCTAAGTCTGTATTTTGCATAGAATTATCAGGATAACTCCACTCAACATGATTGCTGCTATAAAGTTTACAATCAGTTTCTCAGATGAAGGGCAGCCATATTGCACTGCACCAACCAAAAGAATCTGCTTAAAGAACTGGTATAACTAGCCATGGGAGGATCACCCCAGTGTAGGGGGATCACTCTGGAGGCACAGAGCCATCATAGCAATTTCTATGCCAGTGCCTTCCCCCAGCATTTGGGCACAACTGGACCTGATCCCCAGATACTGTTTTGGATCCTTCAGTTTACACCTGAGGAACATTCCTGCAAACAGCCAACCCAGGACTAACAAGTAAAAAAGTGAGCTCCAAATCCCTTCCTCACTGACTTACACTGTGTGCTCTACAGCCACTCCAAGGACCTGCCCCACTACCAAAGTAGCGGTCAGCAGTTATTCTTTAAACATGGCCAAGGATGAATCTGCAGCCTACGAACCACAAAGATATTATTAAAGGAAAGGCAAAAATAGACAATTAATGTTGAACTTGCTTTGCGACTCAGTGGACAATAATACCACCTAGGGACACATGTTCCCAAACTCATGAATCTCTCTTTTAAGGTCAGCTGCAGAAGCAGCAAAGTGATGTGCAAAGGTGATGCACTTAGCATTTAAGTTAAGGAGACTGTGCTTTGCATTCCTACCAGCTGGTCAGCAGCATCACATCCTCAAAGGACTCATCTGGTCTTCCTAGTCCCTGGTTGACTGTAGATACTATGACTGTCAAGGCAAGGGAGCTGAACAGAATTTATTGGGTAAAAATAATCCATACAGGCTCAACAAGATTCTAAAGACCCCATTCAATCCAACTAACTATGCTGTATTCAGTGACTGAGTGGGGCTGCTCTTTTTGCATATAAGCAAGGAAAAGCCCAAAATCAAATACCTACAAAAATAGTTACATCTATTATTAACATGATGAAATAATTCCTACTGCATTCCTTTATATGTAAGCTTCTCCAGAAAGGGCTCACAGACAGTGAAGTCAAAACTTTAACTACAGTGCTTACAGACTTATCAGCCTAGTATTAGCTAAAACAAATATTGGTCAAAATGGAGATAACATTTAGACATCTGCTTTAAAGTGAAGCTTCCTTTCCACCTGCCACATAGGCCACAAAAGATACACTCTAGTTAACATATTACTGACAGCATGATGAGAAAGCTCCTGTCAGATGCTGGCCAGCCGGGTTTTTGAGACAAAATGCACAGCCCCAGCTGACTAGTTAGAGAAAGTCTGTTAAGGTACAATTATAGAGGCATATGACAAGCCTTCATGCTTGACTGACTTGAGAACTGATGACATGGCTTTAAACAACCTCCGGTCACAAAACAGCAATAAGTCAACTGATGCACTGTTGTAAAATCATGATTTATTCCTTCGCTTTGAATACATGAGACTATGGTATGATGTTCTGGTAGACTACCACAGCAGGTTCACTTGGGGCCTAAACATCTAGGGCCTGTCTACAGCATGCATAAAATCTATGTTCTAGCTCAGCCTTACTAGAAAAGCTTACCACACTAACTTAATAATATATGCAAACATTGAATAAAAAATAAACTGCATTAAAACTTACTATTATATCCCCATTTAATTAGTAAAACAATGTATACAAATATAGCAGTGGATGCTAAAATACTAATATACGAAAATATTCAATATTTTAACATGACATCTAAGACCAGTCCTCCTTATTCAGTTAAAGTGAAACAACAAAAATCACCCCTGTGAATATATCCCACGCGTTGTTTCATTCACTAATTCCAAAATGTAATTTGTTTTTCTTTTATAGATACCTGTTCAAAAGCTACAAATTGTAGTTTTTGCTACAAACAGATCTTACAGAACATACTCTTCAGGCGAGGTGAATCTAGTCCACTCTAACACTAAGCCCCAAGCAAGCTGCAAGGTTGATGACAACCATATTATTAAAGAGAGTTGGAAAGCTGTACTAGTAAGAGTCAAAAGCTAGGGAAATAACGACCATGAAGCTATAATAGAACTGAGTGCAGGGAAGCTTCCACCTACACCTTTTTGTGTTCACCATGCAGATTGCTATTAAAATTCAAGCAGAAGGAGTTTTTTAAAAATAGAAGAATAACCACAGCTAATCAGTTATAGAAACATGCAAAAGAGTAAACAGAGTTGCAATTATGAAAAGATGCATACAAAACAGAAGCCTGCTTGATTGGGAATGAAATGCAAGCGTCTCACTGAGTTAAACCTATTAGAACAAATTAGATTAAAAATGCAAATGGTCCAATCACCAATTAAAAAGGCTAACTGATAACTTAATGATTCAACCCTCTCTTCTATATACTCCCTCCCTCAAAGTAAACCTTCTTTATAAATGCAATATTGTATTTTTCTCTTGCTTTCATGCCAGGGCCAGTCCTTTATCTTGAATACAACAAACACATCAAATTTATAGCAGAGAAGCGCTAGACTTAAAAGAATTTTTTTTCCAGATATATTCAAGTAATTTTGCATCCCCCACAAAAGAACGGTAAGGAGAGACTGAGGGAAGCCTTGAATTATGCCTTCTGTTATCGGTCCTTACTGCCCTGAGATAGTGAACCGAAACAGAGCTGATAACTTGAAAGTGACATCACAACCCAGTCTTCATGAACTGTCATAAACAATTGGTATTAAGTCAACCCCAAAATAAGGGACAACTCCCTTAACAATAAAATGCATTTGTTACCATTACCTTTGAAAGATAAATTTGCTTAAGAATCAAAATTTAATATAGGAATATCAAAAGGATACCTTTTCAGCACAGTCAACAAAATATTATTTTATACATGCAATAGCCAAGAGAACTAAATCTAGCACACACGTCACTCAAATAGAGGCTGTTAATTTGGAATATTTTTATTAATACACATGCATATTTAAACCCAGCAGTCAATCATTTTAATGAAGCAATGTATTAATTACATCAAAAAGCAAATGTAATCATTCTTAACTATTGAAAATAGTTTTGATAGAATAATTTAGAAGGGTTTATAGCTGTACGGTGCTGTTTATATATATAAAAACAGCACCGTATAGCAATAAGTAATTCTACCACCACTCCTTTTCAATTTGTAAGAGAGGCTGTTATGGGAGATGGGGAGGCAATGTGTACTGAAGTCCTATGTCAGTGACACTCAACTCTACATCTCTATTTTATCAGACCTCACTAGTATGGTTGACCAGTTTACCAAGTCCTTTGCCCAACATTCCCTGTAAACTGCATGCATGCACAGCTAAGCAACTGTTCTGTATCCACCACATGTCACATAGCTAGAAGCACAGCTGGTGTAGAAGCATAAATTGCTCCCTGGCATGATTTGCTGCTTTGCTGTTATTGATCCTGGTTGGGCAATCGGGGCATGCTCAGTAACATCTGCTGAAGCCACTGCCGACTCTTCCCTCACTCAGAACTAAAACTGGCTCCTTGCTATCAATGGGGGCTACCAGAGTACAGAGAATGCAAATCGGAGGGGAGGGATGGCCTGAATTTATGCAGGGAAGTCAAATTGTATGTGCAGGGGAGTCAAACAGGTGGAAGCAGAGAAAAGAGAGAGGCAGATAGGCAAAATCAGGGATAGGTCGGAGCCATGGTAAAGAAAGAGGGAAAGGTGCTGCCTGAGAGTGGCAGAGGGGAAAATCCCAGGGATAGGGGACAACAAGAAAAAAAGTTACCCCCAATGAGCAGCACTTGCAGAAATAGAATGTAGGTAGCAGATGGGCTTTTCCCCGCTCCCTTGGCAGGACGGGGCATCTCAGCACCCACTTCTCAGAGCCAACAGGGAGGGATAAGGAGTGGGGTTCGGGGAGATAGGGGCTCTAGGAGGAGATGGTAGGATGTCTCCCTCAAGGAATGATGCTCCTCAATGCGACACAGATGTTCCTAAAATACCTTAGGCAATAATTACAGTAGCCAATTTTCAAATATCAGTAATGACTTTTTTCCTTTTTTGTATTATCATTAATTATTGCATGAACATGGCAAAAATCAGTTTTGTCTGTGAGTACAGTTATCCAGAGTACCAACAAATGCCAAATGTGGTATTTTTAGTTTCATGCCTGGTACTGAGTTTCATGATTGAATCTAAGAATCCCGAACAAAATTGTTGTCAGCAACAGCTCATAACTTAATCATGGATGTCATCGCTACTAGATGTGGAAGAAGGTCTCATGCATTCCAACTGAATGTTCAACTATTTGCACACTACTGCACAATACATGTCTTTACAACTCTCTGAACATACATATACATGATACTCTACTGTAGTACGCATTTTTAAAGTCCTTAATTACACATTTTCATAATCCATACTTTAAACAGTCCTGAAATACTCATTTATACAATAGAATGTAATCTTTCTAAAAAGCAATTGCAATCCATTTTGTATGCTCAAACACAGTTCTGTGAGGGATTTCTCTCTCTCTCTCTTTTTGTCCTTAATAATAAATTGCAAGCTTGCCCAGTGACAAAAATGTAACACTCAGTGGAGTTTATAGCCCACTCAGTACAAAGAAAATTTAGAGGAAATATTGTCTTTGTCAGTACTGTGCCCACTCAGGTCTCCCTGTACAGATAGCAACAGGCACATACCAACCCCTGAGGGTTCATCCACTGAACACTCATAAAATTAACAGGCCTGAAGTTCCCAAAAGTAACAGTACACACCAGCTTACAAGATTCAACTCAGAACCATCACTTTGCTTAGTACCACAGCACTTAGATACATTTATAGTAAAAACAAGAATAAGTTTATTATAAAAAAACAGAGATTCAAGTGATAGAGAGTAAGAACACTAGAAACAAATGGTTACATATAAAACAAAATCATGACCCATTTTCTAGAGACTAAATTCAAAGTAACAGGTTAACATACTGTCTAAAGAAGTTTATTTCACTCAGAGTTCACTACAATGTTTCAACCAATCCTGGCTGAGGCCCCTTTGTCATGAAGCAAATTCGTTGCCATTTACTTTCTCAGTGAAGGACAACAGGGGTGTTTTCTTTGCCCCCCAAATATAATAGAGCAAACCTTTGAAGAGCACCTTCAGATAAGGTTCTCTCCCCCTCTCCCTCAGTTAGTTTCTTTCCAAAGTGCTCACAATCCTTCATGTGCATTCAGTTCAGACTGGTGACAGGAGACCCATTGTGAACAACCATACTCAGTTTACATGTAAAAAGATATATGGAAATACATCTGTTGTCTGACAGAAAATCTGTTTTGCACGTTTGCTGCTGACCAGTTCCTAGACACAGAAATTAAGAACATATTTTCTGTATATATACACATAATGCCTTGCACAACATCTGCACATGCATTTCACAGTGATACCGATGATGCATGTGATACTGGCCTTTATTTGAGACCTCACATGACATTCTTTGGTGAACTAGAATGTTCATACCAGACTCAGGAGATTTCTGTAGTCCCTCTGTGCCCCTTGCCAGTTGGAACTATGCCACTGAGATCAAGTGAGATACTAAGGCTAACAGCCCTGGCCTTAAATGGGAGGGAGCTAGAGGCAAAAACAGGTCAGATTATACATCCCATTAAGCTTTTCAGCACAAAGCAGACTTAAACCCGTCTTAACTGACTAATACAGGATTCTTATAGCGGCATAAGGAACACCACAGTGACTCCTACATATCTCTTCTCCTAGAGCAGCACTGGGGCTATTTATTGCACCCTTATGGCTATTATCTCTCTTATCAGGGACCAAGCATACATCTGAATTGGTGAGCTGCAAAGATGGCTTAATTCTACCTATTGTCCAACCCTTCTGGACTTCAGAAAATAGGTCAGAGTTTGTTCAGCTTAGAGGGTGAGGACCAAGGTGTTTTCTATGAAGAAGCAACCATTTTAGAAGTCTCTTCCCTCCTTGGTTTGATGAAGTCCAAATTTGTTGTTCATGGTGTGATGCTAATCTGTTTTCCTAGGCTTTTTCAGGGAGGTAGGATGCGTGAAGTGATGGGCAGAAGATGATGTGAGGTGTTGGTTTGGGGTAGGTGAGGCTGGAAGGACTTCGGAGTTTGTACATCAGTTAAAACTGTTTATTGTTTATCTTTTATTGATAAGTTTTGTACATGCACTACTCTTGATGGATGCATTTTTTAGATAAACTGAAATAAATCTTGGACTATATGATTGAAATGGGAGATTCCAGCCTAGTCTGAATTTAAAGGAAAAGATCAAGCTTTTAAAAGTTAAAGGCACTGGGATTTTAAAAGAATATATTTTTTGCAAGCTTACAGTACTTACATCATCAACTGCTTTCTAAAAGCTGCACATCACTCATTCAATAACAAACTATTTATGGGTTATTTAGCTTGGCTCTGCTCCTGCATCTTGAGGCATGCGAACTGATGTGCTTGCATTAAGACCCAGTAAAGTCATGTGGGACTCTGCACGATGCAGCAGCCCACACAACAAGTTGTATATTTGGGGACTTGTGATGCTTTTGTTTTCTTTTTTAATTGTAGGAACTGCTGATACTTACTAGCATCCTTTGGCAACACAGGGTTTTTCCCACCCCACAACATTTCCTTTTTGGCTCAATAGAATTTAAATTAATCTTTATATACCATATATTCTCTGAGATCTCAAAAATATTACATAACATAGAAATTTGTTTTTAGAAACAAAATAGAACATCTGTCTATCTCTGAAGTTGTGTTTTTAAAACTGCATCTAAATCCTGCTCCCAAAGAAAACTGTTCATTTGCTGTTTAGTAAAGTTGGTAATATTGAATTACTACTACGGAAAATGTGTCAGATAAAAGGCTGTATACAGCACTGCTTAAAAGAAATAAAAGGATTTTCTGTGACTGAGTTTTAATAAAAGATTAAAGATACTAAATGACAAATATATACTATGACGCAAATTGGTTTGTAAAATAATAGTCACCTGCAACCTGACTTAACCTCTCAAGCATCCAAACTATAAGAAAATCTCAACATTTAAAACAAAGGAATATCTGAATATTTAGATATGTTTTTGTAACCAAACAGACATTCTTTCATTTCTCCAGTCTACACTGACATAAGGAAAAACATTTCAATGTGGGCAGTACCCTAAAACCTGTAATAAAAATGCTATTTTGAGTTGTAAATTATCATCAGTCAGAAGAGCTGTTCCAAATCAGAGCTATTACAGTATATGCCCCAAACTACTATTCTGCAACAAAGATGAATCTACCTATTACCTGGTTAGGATAGCAGCTATTATTATGGCCCCTTGATTTCCTTCAAGTAGCTCCAATGGAATAAGCCACAAGTGAATAATAAAGATTTTATAATAGCCCTTAAGAATTCTTTATAGGGCAGCAGGCACAGAAATGAACTCTGGAGAGTTAAAGAACTCTCATCTCCTGATAAGAAAAAATAAATTAACCTGACTTAATGTATCTGAGTAGGTCTTATATAAATCAGACTTTTGTACTTCAAGAGCCAGATTAAAACCATATATCAAAAAAAGTATGTAGATATTGTCTTACAAGTACACATGGAACATATCTAAATCTGCAGAGGTCTGTAGGTCTTTTTTATGAAATGCTCAATATATTCTACTTAAAAGGAGATGTGTGAAGTACTTACAGTGCTTAGTTTGCTAGAGATAATAATGATTCGTCTCTCATGCAACATACTGGCATAAAGTTGCATCATGTTGTTCACATCCACAGCAACAAAATATTCTGTAAGATTTCTCTGTTTAAATAAATAAAAAAAGAAATGTTAACATATATTAACAACGGTAATCGAGTGGAACATTTTGTTCATTTTTTATAAAATTTCGTACAACACAAATGAAAATCAATCCTGCCAGAGAAACATATCTGTTCATTAAATATCTGCATTCACACAATTCCTTGCCATTTTAAACACAAAGTAAAATTAACTTTACGGTCTCTTCATTTTGTATGTTTAGTTATCCTTCTGGGAGGAGGGGAACTTTGTATTTTCAACAGATTTGGAAACATGGAAACTTTAGAACAGTATGTGCTAGTTCTATTTAAAACAGCTATTTATTTTTATGTATATTTTGGGTTTTTAGTATGAATGCATCCTGGGCCCTAGGTGAATATACATTAAAATTTTTAAAATGCATTGCTTTGTAAAATATATACAAAAGCATTCACAAAGACTTAGTACCAACCCTAGTAAATTCAACTAGTAAATTCCTCATTGTATGCCGTGTTGTTCTAGCCATCTTGGTCCCAGGATATTAGACAGACAAGGTAGGCGAGGTAATATCTTTTATTGGACCAACTTCTGTCAGCTTGAAAGCCTGTCTCTCTCACCAACAGAAGTTGGCCCGGATATAACCTTACTCACCTTGTCTCATTAGTAAATTCCTCCTCATTAATGTATAAACCAAGACGTTTAATCTGTATAATGACTCCAGATGTGTCAATATATGTCACTCTGAAGCCTAAAATGTCTGTCGAGTCAGTGTGAAGCATTGGAAACAGTTACAAGCGTTGCTAAGGGCACTTGTTGAGAATATCACCAGGTTCAGTCATCACTGGGATTCTCAGTCTGTTACTGTCACATTTTTAAGTTCTCAGCCATTTTGATTTCACAAATTATTCCCATGTGGCATCCAGCTACAGTAAGGTTTGTATGTATACCATGCCAAGAGTCCTAGATCACTGAGATATCAGTGGTAACTCAACCAATCATTAGCCTTACTTTATAGCTAATATGCACACAACAATATCATTGGTTGTATGAAGGAGACTACACAGATGGTGGATTATTTAGCCCAGCTGCCATTGTTCTGCAGAATCACCCACACAACAACAGAACCAGCATATACAATATCTAAAATACATATAAAACTCCCCACCGCAGTACACACTTCTGATCTGCCACCTGCACAAAACACCACAAATCTCCAACACAACTCCATGCCCACCAAATGAAAATGAACACAACCACACATGCCAACACTATCTGGGATTTATGGTCTGTCACTGTCAATTTATTTAAGTTCTCGGTCATTTTCAGCTTTTATATGCATGACTTTATGTATTACACCTGTGTAACAACACAGGCTTTCAGCTACTAGTATTTTTATTAATGTGAAATGGTAGAATGAATCTGACTAGACAGATAGCTTAATTTCATCCTTAGAGTTGGCCATTGGCAGTACCTATATAGGGTAACCCTTTACTCCATAATGGGCCGAGTCCCACGGTTTAGGGTATGCCATGGCTGATGGGGACAAGGAACCCAAATGGGACTCACAGCTGTCAGTTAGGCTTCTCCAGCCTCTACGGATGGTGTGGCCCAGCATCTGCCCTCATGGTTCACTAATTACAGGAGCATAGGTGTCTCAGATTGCATGGTCAGGGACGATGAGTCTTAATTTCATAGGTCCTACACTGAACAGGAAAGCAGCTATCACTGGCCAGCCAGGGGGCTCAGAGTACAGGGAGGGTTTCTTCCTGATGACCATCTCACATTCCACCGGCCCCAACCAATTGTATGGTCGAACCTTTCCCCCTACTTTAGGTTTGCTGCAAGTCCACACCTGTACAATTTGTCCCTTGGTCTAGCTATGACATCAGAGTGTGCTATCATGCCAGGCTCTCACAATGCCAAAAAGATCAGGGGCATGATGATTAATGTTACTCTCAGCTCTACTGGTTGGCCCATAGATGCTGTGCTCTCAATGTACTGGGGGAGGAGGGATGAGAGAAGGTGCTGAGTCTCTCTGCCATTACCTTCCTCCATGTGATAAAGCTGCCAAACACAATCACTCTCTCTAAGGGGTAGCGGGAGCAAGATTACTTCCAGACCACACCGGGCTGGAAAGAGAGGGAGGAAATTCCTGTGCACCAGAACTGGGCTAATACTG
The DNA here is from genome assembly GCF_007399415.2 of Gopherus evgoodei. Classification (NCBI taxonomy): domain Eukaryota; kingdom Metazoa; phylum Chordata; order Testudines; family Testudinidae; genus Gopherus; species Gopherus evgoodei. Next base: position 67,943,346 of record NC_044329.1, read on the forward strand.
CAAATAAACCTTAAATAAATAAATATTTGTTTACATTTTGCTTGGATAAGAATGGTCACTTTCTCCCTTGTGATTGTACTTTGGGGCGTGGAGTAGAGAAAGGAGAGTGAGTAAAAATTGCAAGGTAAGGCCTTGACATTTTCCAAGAATGAGGATGCAAATGTGTGAAGGACCCAATTTCACATAAACTGGGGCATACTGAATAAATCCCAGGAGAAGACCTAAAAAGTAATGCCTAGCTCCCAGGGCATCAGGGCTCAGAGCTGGTTTAAGAGATGAAGGCAGGGGCTGCTAGGACTCAAGTTGTTGTGTGGAGAAAGGAACTGTGGCTCTTGAACAGCATGTTAATATTCCATCTGAGAGAGATGTGTGCCACGATGACTGAATTGATTCTAATTTACCAAGGACTAGCTGCATAGCATCTTATTTATATTGCAGTTCTCTGTTGCTAAAGCTGCAGAACAATCAAAAGGTACATCTAGCTCTTCACTTCAATAAAGCACTCTATATTGCTATATAGATTTATTTATTTTTTTGCTAAAAATTGTCAGATATATTTATATTTTAAAATGTAAAATGTAAATGTTCATTGCAATACTTTAAGCTTCACAGCAAAGAATTAGTGGACTAGAGTTCATTATTAATTTACTACGATTTGCCCCCATCTATTTACTCCCCATGTAAAATCACAGCATCTTATTACTTCTCAGACTGAAAGCACAGGACACACAGCTACAAATGGAATGAGTGGGAAAGAGAGGGTAGAGAAAGGCATCTCTACTTCCATTTTCTTTCCTTCCTATGAACTGTAGAAAAATGTACAGCATTACTTTCACAACAACTACAGCATCTATCAACTGCAGGCACAGATTTGAAATACTTTAGTGAATCAATATTCGGCTATGTGCATCACATAATTTCTTCATGCCACTGTGCAGACTTAATTTGGGTGGGGGGGTGGAATATCATAATTTCAAAACTGTAGCAAATGGCCAGCTATAGCATGAATGCCCTTGATCTCACATTTAAATGCAAGATTTAAAGAAGGTGGGCTATTTAAATAAGCTATTCTTTCAATGGCTAGCTATTAAACATGCAGTCAAGCACACACTTGAAGATCACAGACACTACATTTACCGCCTGCTTAATGTATTTATCTGGCCTCCATCACATATTTGAATTCCATAGAATGCAAACCTTCATTTAAACAAAGAAAAATCTTTTAACCATTAGAGCTGTCAAGATGACCTTCCAAATGTGAACACATGTGTCTTAGGTAGCTTGAAATAACAGCACTCAGAAAAATAAATTGCTTCCATTCATCTCAATGGGATGTTAATTCTGGCATTTAATTATGCAATTTTGGGGAGCCAGATATTCAAATAACTCAGGTACATAAGTGGCAGGCATGATTTGTATATATAATTACCATAAATGCACACACAAATTGGGTAACTGAATGTGCAAATGTTCAAACAATGTACAGAAATAGTAGTAGTCATAGAAATACCTTGTATAATTGTTTATCACTGGATGATGCTTAATGAAGCAGTTCTTTCACTAACTAAAGATTCTTTTATTAGACAAAGGCTGTATTCTCCCCTCATTCTTTGTAAAAACCTCCGACTGACACCAACATGAGATCGTCTGTGGGAAGCAGTATATGGCTCTAACTTTGTAGGCCCAGCCATAGACCATAACTACAAATGTAATTCAGCCACACCACTCGAACAAGGTTAACATCACTGTTTAGATATTTTAAAAAAACAACATACTTACACTTTCTGGGATTGTTGGCAATCCAGTTAGATCAGGAGTAATGAAGTACGAATGCTAATTAATGGGGGGGAAACAAAATTAATATTTTGTGCAGAAAGAGACCAAGAATACAAAGTGTGTGTGTATGTGTGTATATATATTATAAAATAAAGCAGACGAGAACACCAAAGATTCAGCAGATCAAAAATCAATATGCCAGTGCTTTAGAGTCATAATGAAATTATGCAAATTTTAAATATTGTGTCAAGACTGAGCATAAGAAACAGCAGATTCAATTTGGGACTAATGATTAAGCGTTTATGACAAATAGCTTTCCCCTCACAAAAATTTACAAGAGAACAAAATCTAAATTTAGACTGGAAGAGGAAAAATTATTTACCTAAGAAAATAAATTCATTAGGACAGAGTGAATGTTACTGCAGGTACAGTTCCCCTCAATTTCACAACAATCTTTAAACAGAAAATTAGGACAAAACAACTTGACTTTCCACATTAATCTATGACAAATATTAACTACCTTATACAACTTTATATATTTCAAGGTTGAGCAACATTCAGGATGTAACAGACCAGATCAAACTCAGTACAGGTGTAATTCACTAATTTATACTAATCCAGTGACTTCAATACTTAGACAAGGAATGAATTTGGTTCAATAAGTTTAACATATCATAGTGTCCTAGCCTAGGAGAAAAAACTTTATCTCATTTCCTTAGCGAGTATATACTCTACAATTTAAAATAACTTCCTCTGTTTATATCTATATCAAGACATAGATATAGATATTGGAACAATCAATATAAAAATAAAATGCATTTCTAGTCAAACTTTAAAAAGATTAACTAGAACATGATGAAATATATAAAAATATATAATTTTTTTTAATATAGCTAGTGTTTAATCAGCAAATGTAATTTATTATTGCTATTTACTATATATGCATGTAGGAAGATCTTTTACTTCACCAGATTGATGGACTTAAAGAACATTTGCCCCTTAACACTAATTAGCTTATTTGGCACTAGCTAAAAAGTCCACACAATAGTTATACAAAAAGAATGCCTTACATGACACTGTGCCCTGTGCACAATAAATAAACCAAGATACAGATGTGAATTAATATAGTAATGAAAGACAAAGAAAATTATTTTTCCAATTGCCAAGACCAAGAATACACCCAGATTGATGAAAAAATCCTCTGTTTTCTGTTTATACCAAACTTTTAATTCTCTTCTCTTCCCTCACCACCCACAAACACAGAGTATTTAAGGCTACATAAAATTTATTCAGTAGTAACTTAGAAGTGAAATAATCAGAAATTTTCTAACTGTTCATAATTTTAATAGAGAAATAATCAGTTCAATGAGCAGAACAGCAGAGATGTGCAATGAGAAGACATCACCCACTACTGCCAGACACCAGAGCCATGATCAGCTACAGTAGAACCTCAGCGTTATGGACACCAGAGTCATGAATTGACCAATCAACCATACTCATCTGGAACCAGAAGCACAAAATCAGGCAGCAGAAATAAAAATAAAGAAATCAATAAATAAAATAATAATTACAAAAACAGCAAATAGCGTACAGTACTGTGTTAAATGTACACTACTAAAAAAAAAGGGAAAGTTTAAAAAAATAGATTTGACAAGGTAAGGAAACTGTTTCCATGCTTTTTTCATTTATAAACAGCATTTTTTCTTCTGCATAGTAAAGTTTCAAAGCTGTATTAAGACAATGTTCAATTGTGAATTTTTGAAAGAACCACCATAATGTTTTGTTCCGAGTTATGAAAAACCTCCATTCCCGAGGTGTTGGTAACTCTGAGGTTCTACTGTATTTCCAGTGGAAATAATATAGCTTGGAGCACTGCAACCTATTCTGAGGTCTCTTAGGAAGATACACAAGATCTTGTAATAGATATATGTTGGCCACTATCATGCTTCTGCTATTTAAAAAGTGGAAGTGAGACTAAATGTAGGATATTTATTCCATCATCTCCATTTTAAAATTTTTGTTTTTGCAGTCAGATTATAATTCACACATACTGCAGTTTTGAAATAAGGTCATTATAAACAGAAATATATTAATAAAGATTGGGTTTTTAGATTAGAAAGCCACAGAATAATCATTTTCCAAAAGACCATATAAGAACAGCCTGAAATCAACAGAGAAATCATCTGGCAAGCAATTATTTCTTTCATCAGTAGGATTTAAGTAGCCAGTTCTTTTAAACTCACCGATACTAGGTACGGCTGATTTTTCAGAACTTGCTCACTTGCAAAAAACATCTCTTGATTCTTATGCAACATGAGAGAAAAATTGAACATTTTGTTTTTAAACCAAAAGATTAAATCTGATTCATAATATTTTAACTATAAAAGTAACTGGGGCAAAGATTTCAATATGCAATAATCTTTTTAGAAGAATGAAAATGTCAAATGACTTAATCAGCAGAATTTCAGGTTCTGACTTTCCACATAACAATGCAAGACTCATTTGTTATATATAATTAACTAAAATACTATAACAGATCAACAAAAATGCATAATAGCTATGGATAAAATGGCAGGGCATAAAATGTATTTGCATGGTGAGTAAGCAAAGTTAAAGATGGGGGGGGTGTACTTTTGTTGGTTGAAGAGAGTAGAAAATCTCATTACATTGTGTGCTGTATTTGTGTTTACCTAGGAGTTAGACTTTCATTTTTTAACATTTAATGATGACATCACATAGACCTTGGTTCCATATATTGAAACAAATTTCCTAGGTTGGACAGTTCTGATTTCACCTCCTTAGCATCAAAGCAGTCACACTGTGTTACAAAAGCATCACAGTGCAGTTGAAGTATAAGTATCAGTAAGAGTCCATAACTTTCAACCACCCCTCAATAAAGCTCTATCTAGGGGTGCAGCTTTCTGACTCACACATTCAATGTACATGTAATCAGGGGAATGGACAGCCTTGAAGTGTGGTAACAGTCAAAAGAGTGACTCACTCATCAGATCTGTTACCTGTGTATATTCGGACCACAACTGGCTGACATTTCTGACAAAAGTTAATCATTATTATGCAGGGCTGCCGGGGGGGCGCAAGTGGGGCAATTTGCCCCAGGCCCTGGTCCCTACAGGGGCCCCCCACGAGAATATAGTATTGCAGCTTTTTTTTTATGGAAGGGGCCCCCAAAATTGCTTCGCTCCAGGCCCCCTGAATCCTCTGGGTGGCCCTGTTATTACGTTTTATTCCTGTTAGCTATACAAGGCCAAAACAGGGCTGTGAACTGCAGAGCTCACCAAAGCGTGACATACTAACTTCCCTGTGTGGATGCTGCTGGTGCAAACTAGAAGATGTTTACTTCACAGTAATGTAGCGCTTCCAAAACACTACAGCACAAACTAGGTACTTTTTAGTTTGCACCCGTAGCATTCATGTGGGGTAGTTTGCATGCCACACTTTGGTGTACTCTGTAGTTGACACCTCAGTAGTCTGGGCTTCAGGGCATTGTAAACAAAGCCTGAGAGTGTGTGACCTGGATTGCATTCTGGTTCACATATCATCGACAGAATGCTTTAATATGGTAAATTCCATGTGAAGAATCTTTTTTTTTTACCAGTGCTGATGTGTGAGATTGAAAGAACACAGCTTGCCTTCCAGACCTCAGAATGAGTTTGTGGTGTTTTTTCCAACTGTCAGCATCCTTTTACTTTTGCACCAAGAAATTTGACCTAGACCCACTCAGGGACAGTAAACAAGGAATTCCATAGTGCCATTTTTACGTCATTTTTCAGAATAGAACTTAATTTTAAATCTATTAGCATCCACAGTTTAAGACCATGCTACTTAAATATGGGACAAAGAGACGCAACAAAGAGATACAAATTTAAGGCAGATGGCAGACTAGAACAGCTTCTGGATTCCTGCAACAGTGCCAGTCACCAGAGCACATGGGTCTAGATCAAGTTCAGCAAGGACTTCTCACCCAGTTTGACTGATTCAGTCCATTTGTTTATTTGTTAAAAGTCCTAAAATTTGGTCCCACACCATTTCCTGTCTCCATTTATATAAGTACCTTTCATGTAAATAGATTCTAAAGCAAAAACTGTTTAGCACAGTACCTTCTCCTTCCCCGAGACACACAGGGAATGATGGCCAGGGGATGATGGCTAAAGGAATAGCTTCCCTTCCAGTCAGCTTGCAGTTTAGCTAATCCCACTTTTTCCCTCCATCCTCTTAACCCAAGGGAAAGGGGGAATCATTAGAGAAGCCACGACTCCTTTCTTGCTGCTGGCCAGACAACGTCCCACCCCTTTAAAGTAGCCTGGAACACATTTTAATCCAGGCAACCTCTCTAAGATGAAAGGCAACAACTGTAAAAGAGAATAGTAGCAATTCTCAAGAGGTAAGACAGGAAGTGAAGAAGCTTGCTATATCCAATTGTGACTAGAGTAGAAATTTTAAATAGGAAGGATGTAAATTGCAATACTCTTGCAATACAATACTACAATACTCTTGCAAAAAGTGCCAAGGTGTAGTATTAAATGATATATTGATTTTCTTTTCTAAAATATATTCCACTTGGTTGTTGTCTTTAAAATAACTTGAAATATTATTTTGAAGATGTTGAAAAATTTGAGAGCCATAAAAATTATTTGAGGGCTAGATAAAATGCCTTAGAGTGAAAGACAAAGAGCTCAATCTGTTTAGTTTAGGGAAAAAAAAAAAGAAGAGTGAGAGGTGACTTGATTACAGTATGTAAGTACCTTCATAGGCAGAAATATTAGATACTAAATGACTTCAATCTATCAGAGAAAGGTATAACAAGAACCAATGGCTGAAAGCTCAAGCCAGACAAATTCAAATTAGAAATTTGGCACACATTTTCAATAGTAAGGGTGATTAACAATTGGCACAAGTATTAAGTGGTAGAGTCTCCATCTCCCAATGACTTTAAATCAAGACTGGATGTCCTTTTAGAAGATGAATATAAATCAGAAGATAGGAACTGTAGAAAATTGATAAGGGAAGCAAAGGACCACAAGGTGAAATCTATATCCAGTAGAGTAAAGGACAACCTTTTTTAAGTGCAACAGGAACAAAAAGAATCCTAATAACAGAATCAGTTCATTAGCAGATGGAAATAGTCAAACTATCAATAATAATGCAGAAAAGGTAGAAGTATTCAATATATATTTCTATTTTGGTAGTTGGGGAAAAAACAGATTATGCAGTCATATCATACAACAACTATCTTTCCAATCCACTAATATCTCAGGAGAATGTTAAACAGCAACTACTAAAGTTGGACATTTTTAAATCAGCAGGTCCAAATATCTTCCATCTAAGAGTTTTAAAAATGCTGGCTGAGGAGCTCACTGGACAGTTAATTTTATTTGTAACAAAACTTGGAACACTGGAAAAGTTCCAGAAGACGAGAAGAAAGCTAATGTTGTGCCAATTTTTAAAAAGGGTAAAAAGGATGCCCCAGGTATTCATAGGCCTATCAGTCTGACATCAATCCTGGGCAAAATAATGGATCAGCCGATATGGGTCTCAATTAATAAAGAATTAAAGGAGGGTAACACAATTAATACAAATCAACATGGTTATATGGGAAAAAAGGTAGTGTCAAAGTAACGTGATTTTTTTGATGAGATTACAAGTTTGGTTGATAAAGGTAATAGTGTTGATGTAATATATTTAGACTTCTGTAAAGCTTTTGACTTGGTATCATATGACCTTTTGATGAAAAAATTAGACAGATATAAAATTAACATGGTACACATTAAATAGATTAAAAGCTGGCTACTGATAGGTCACAAATGTAATTGTGAACACTAAATCATCATCAAACGGAGGTGTTTCTAGTCAAGACCCATAGGATCAGTTCTTGACCCTATGCTATTTAATGTTTTTTATTAAGGATCTGGAAGAATGAATAAAATCATCACTGATAAAGTTTGCAGATGACACAAAATGTGTGGGAATGGTAAATAATGAAGAGGATAGGTCAATAACATAGAGCAATCTGGATCACTTTGTCAGCTGGATGAAAGCAAACAATATGCATTTTAATATCACTAAATGTAAATGTATACATCTAGGAATTAAGAATGTAGGCTACACTTACAAGATAGGGGGCTCTACCCTGGGAAGAAATTACTCTGAAAAAGAGTGGGGGTCATGGTCAATAATCAGCTGAATATGAGCTGCCAGTATGGCCAAAAGGGCTAATGCGATCCTTGGATGGAACAGGGGAATCTCCTGTAGGAGTAGAGGGGTTATTTTACTTCCATATTTGGCACTGGTGTGACTGTTGCTGGAACACTGTGTCCAGTTCTGGTGTCCACAATTCAAGAAGGACATAGATAAATTGGACAGGGTTCAGAGAAGAGCCACAAGGATTGGAAAACATGCCTTATGGGGTAGACTTAAGGAGCTCAATCTAGTTAACTTAACAAAGAGAAGGTTAAGGGGTGACTTTATTACAGTCTACAAGTATCTACATGAGGAATAAAGATTTAATAATGGGCTATACAATCTAACAGAGAAAGATATAACAACACGACCCAATTGCTGGAAGCCAAAGCTAAACAAATTCAGACTAGAAAAAGGGTGTAAATTTTTAAATATGAGAGTAATTAACTATGGAACAACATACCAAGAGTCACGGTAGACTGTCCACTGAATAATTGAGGTTGGATGTTTTTCTAAAAGATATGGTCTAGGTATTTTGGGCATGTTCTATGGTTGTGTTATACAATTCTAAACACAAATCTGAAATACTATATATTATATGCCAAAAACGTACAACCTAATGCATCATTAATGTTACAAATTCAAAACACAAAAAAGGTCAAGAACTGCAAAAATTGTGGTTCTCATATAACATTAACTTGCCCACATTTGGCAAGCTGCTTCATTTTTCTACTCAACCAGTATATATTTTAGAATGTTGTTCAAAAACATTATTTCACCCAGAAAAATATTAACTATGAAAGGTGACCTCAGGGTAGGGTGACCAGACAGCAAGTGTGAAAAACTGGGCGGAGTGGGGTGTAATAGGCCCTTATATAAGACAAACCCCCAAATATCATGACTGTGCCTATAAAATCAGGACAACTCGGTCACCCTATCTCAGGAAGTTGCACTCTTTGAAAAGCAAATCCAATATGATAGCAGTAAGTGATGACTGCAACACTTTGCTGTTCCTGTGGGAGCTATAATCTGCTACAATTTTAGGATACATTCCCACATCATCTTACATGTTTGCAATTTCATTGATCTGGACCTGCAGAAATCTTTACATAGTTCAGTAAAACCCTCCTTTTCTTTTCTACACTCCACCCTGGCATGACCAAGCACAAGTGGGAAAAGGGGGCAACTGCAGGCAGACAATAGAAAAGCCAAGTTCAGACTGACATATGACATACCCTTCCCTATTCAGGTGTTCAAAAGCCAAGGTGCAGATCTTGATCCACAGCAGGAGTAACTAAAGATACTCATCTGATACAGCAGCCAACGAACAAGATAGGGAGTAGCATTGCCAGTTGCTATGGTAGCTTGCCCTCTTACCCATACAGCAAACCTCAATTTCTGCTAGGTTAGGACTGGAGTCTGCATAAACAGACAACACACACACACTTTTTACATTGTGAATATAGCATGGCAAGCCATTTAACAATAGGAGGCAATATGATGAGATATTAATAATTTAGCACCAATATCCAGGTTTTGTCTGGGTTTTTTGACCACAAGAAACTGTACATTTTTACAATAAAGAAATATTACACAGGATACCTACCACGTTTAAACTGACAGGAGTGTTTGCCTTTGGCACAGGGTGGCTATACAGTGATTTTAACATATCATTCAAGTCATTTTCCTACAGGGAATATTTAAAAAGAAGTAATTAATAATCATACACAAATAATACATATTCCATTTTAACAAGTATCTTTTCATTTAATCATAGATAACTTCATATCATAGTGCAACTGCCATATATTAAAGTACACGCACAATCTACTTTTATGGCTCAGAGAATGATCATTTCTTGCAAGTTCTGAAGTCAGTTTCTTTAATATTTATTTTCTTTCTCTACATTTCCTGATATACACATGTAATATAACCATGTTACTTGAACCCCTTCAAAATGGTTCACGCTAAAAATGGTATTAACACAGTTTATCTGGCCTGACAACACCCTTCTAAAATTGTATCAGCTTTGGGACCTCTCTGTACAAATTTTTACTGAATTTATAATCAAGCAAAGATATGGTGTAGTCTATATATGGCTTGGATCTGTACACAACATGGTTAGCACAAGTTTAACAACCATGGCAGTTAATGCGCCTAGGCTACCACATGGTTGTCTTTCTGTGACCTGACCAGGTCATTATACTTATGTTGCTTCAAAGACTAGACTCCCTAATCGTATTTGTGTTACTGAGCTGACTGGGTCTTCTTTCCTCCTACCTCTGCATATTATAGGACATCACAGGAAGCATTTCCCTTTGGATTGCTTGTTGGACTCAATGTATATGTCCTACAGGCACTCTAACCCCTACTGAGACTACAGGATAGCGCCCCTGAATTACCCAAATGAATTAACGCAAACATAATTAGGCAGAGCGGTACATGTGAATGCATACAGATGTCATATGGTAGAACAGTAAATAAAGCTGCCGTGGAAACACAACGCAAATGTGTTTTTTGTACTGGGTCTGTTTAGGGTGTCACAACCTGGTTTCCAAAATGCAACTGTATTTAGGAATGGTAATGGAACCTAGATCATGATTTTTATATTCATAAATTCAGTCCTAAATTGAACAGGCAAAGCACAACAGCTTGAAATATTATAAAATAGTTCGGCTAATGAGATCAAGCTAAATGTGGAGAAAGGGTCAACATGTCAGCAGAACTGTACTTTCAACTTTCATATAAACTTATCCAAGTTGTCTGAAGAAGGCTGCCATCTCTCTATGCAAAGATGGGTGGAGTTACTCAGGTACTAGCAAATAAGGCCTTAGGTTTGACTTGGTCAGGGAGACAACAAGGAGTTCTCTGATAGATTTTTTAGTCCAAGAGACAGGGGAAGAGGCAGTACACCAAATCAAATACTTCCACTTTGTACAGTGCCAGAAAGAACATATGGTCCACTAAAGTATAGAGTTCTTTAACATACACAATAATAAAGTTGCAGCTTTGTCAGCTAAACATTGAACTACTATTTATTTGTTTAGTGCCAACAAGCACTGGGAAAGGCCCAAAGGTAAAGACAAGTCTTGCCCTGCATGAGCCTTGTCATTCAAGCAAGTAAAAAGCCCTATTACAATTAAATAGTAAGATTAAGACAAAACAAAATTTAATATGATTTAATATGCTAACAATGGGACTTTAGTGACCATTACATTCTGTTTTACTTAAGTTAATGCAACTGGGCTATTATATTTTCTTTATATATAAAATGTTATTGTTTTCTTTAACCTGTTTCCGATAGGCATAACTATTGCACGTATATTCTTGCAATCTCAGCATCTGCAGTCAACAGCATATGGCTAAGCTTTTTCTCTTTAAAAAATTACATTTAGTATACCAAGATACTTGAAGCAGGAAAGTATATCTTTAATACTTTTAATAAAGACAGATGCCAGTATTTTCTTTCCTGTGTAATCCTGTGAATATATCTAATGGCTCATGAATATGCAAACTAAACTATCATGATTCTTTACTGAGTGCTGCAAGCAGTTTCCCCCTTCTAGTCAAGATGACAGTATGATAAAGTAGTTTTTAGTTAATATGAAGGACAAAGTAGTACATCAAATCTAATGCAGTTCAGAAAAATTGTATCTGATAAATCCCAAATCTCAGGAACTATCTGGTTAACAATCAACATATCATGGAGTTCTCCGTGGCTTGACGCTCTGCTCACACTTAGCCCAGGATTTGTTTACAGAAGGACTGACACTTTGCTGTAGTATGTTCTCAGCAGCTTTTTTAAATTAATACATGACATCCACGTAATAGTGGCAGCAGCATATCCAAAAAAAGTTTTAACAACATTGGAATATGGCAAACATCCTGTCCACTTAGCAAAACTAAAACGCATACATTTTTTATTTTGTTGCAAATCTTAAATCCATTGTTCAAACATGCAGAAAGTATGGAACAGTTTTGTAGGATTTAAAATTATGATGATTAATTTCAAGTAAAATATTTTATTAGAAATAAACAAATATCTAAAAGTACCTGTTCTTTAGCCAAATAATCTGCCAGAGTATTTAACAATTTGTAGTATACCTCAAACCATGGCAGGTAACTGTAAAATAGAAATATGTATATTATTATTACCAAATATAATAAGAAAATTATTGCCTATTTTCCAGTTTCCCATAATATTTATTGCAGATTAACTTTAATCATACTTCTATCATAAACGTTTCGAGCAAATGCTAACTTGCATTTTTTTTTATTTATGACAGTATATTATTTCCAGAAAGCATAATAATTACATTTCTTAAAGTTGTGCTTATTATACAAAACTATACTTTTAAACATCCAGTTAAGCACTACTATTAATGGTCATATTTCAGCACATAGGTAAGCCATTTCTGGATATACAGTAAGACAGACAAGCATTACAGACAAAAAGTGAAGACAGATCTCAAAACTGTTTGAATTATCTAATGATATTTTAAGTCCAAAAGCATTTTAAACATTCCTGAATTGATATAAATGTAATTCCTTATGTGCTTAGTGGCTGTAGTTCTATGCACTCATGCAATTTGTTTTTATGAAAACAGATTTGCCTTAGACCCCAGTCCTATACTGTGTAGTTCATGGGCAGACTGCCATAACTGTATGGAACCCCCAGTTAGTCTCTGGGGCTTTCTGTGGACACAACTGCCCAGCCAGACACACTACCCCATGCAAGACTGGGTCTTTAAAGCACTATTCAAAAATATGTCAAATGAATAGTGGTCTCTCTGCAAAATAATCTCTACATATAGACTTCAGAAGCCATGTTCATGTACAAATATTAGTCATTTACATGTACAAATATATGAACATAAAGAATATTTAATAATCTTCAAACCCAAGTCTGCAGTCCATACGCATGCGGCACTCAGACCTCAAAGTAATTATCAGATAAGAAACGTGGTCCCAATCCTTCCAGTCCTTACACACATCAGTAACTTTGCATCAGCAAACTATTAGGTTTCCAAATGATGGGCTTTTCTCTCTGACTTCACTAATGACTGGACATTAATTCTTTTAAAAGGTAAAAAAAAACTTTCCAAAATCATTTTTCATGCACACAATTTAAGTTTAGTAAATCTTACCATTACTACCCAAAACAATACCAAGATAAATTACATATGTACAAGCTACTATGTACATTTTCTTCTGTTTTAGTATTTCATCACAAATATAACGGTACCACTAGAATACTGCCAGTTGAATACTACAAGGTCTATAATTGGTTTAAAAGCTTTGGGAGGAAGTCTTTTTTTAAAAACTGAACATTATTTCATTACCAAAATACTGTAATGTAATTTTATCACATAGAAACCCAATAGATGCATATTGTACAGCAGCATATTATAAATGCAGTATTTCACAGTATTTTTTTTAACATCCAATACGTGTTTTGGATATATTTGTGAAGATTAAAGGATATGTATCAGAGAGTATTACGCTAACTGCATGTCAATTGCCAAAGAAAACTCCCAGGATGCAGATTCTAGAAGCTTTTCCTCAGAGGAAAGGGAAACCTGTTAAGGTAGTCCAGGGTTAGTGTGGAAGCCAGTCTTGTCCAGTGAGTGGACTGAAGAGTTAAAGTTTTTTCATAAAAACTCAGTTGATCAAGCAAGCTAAAGAAACAGAATCTTCAGTTTTCAAGGCAGGGAATGGTATACATTCACTATTTTAGTTTGGATTTGGGACATGATGATTATTTACATTACAAAGTAATTTTAGTTTGCTATTCTTATAGTTACTTCACTGTTGATTCTTATAGTAATTCCTCTTTTGCCTGATTCAGTTTTCCTTTTCTATCTTTGTATGTTTGGGAATGGTCCATTACTAAAGTTATAGTCTGCAAATCAATGTTATCTTCTAATCTATTTTCCCACATCTTATAGAGAATGTTTTATTAAAAATAATAGTAGCAGTGTTCAAAAGGGATGAAATAGTATCTGATTTTACTGCCTTTGCAGCACACTACCGAATACTATAATCCAAGAAGAAGATTATTAAGTCATGGAAATAAACAACATTATTAGTATTAGTTACATGCCTACAGAGTGCTTGAAGCAGGGTCGCCCAGAGGATTCAGGGGGCCTGGAGTCCCAGGGTGGAAGGACCCCCATCGCGGGTCTTTGGGGCCCCCTGAGAGTTTTCCAGGGCCCCCAGATGGAGTAAAGGACCCTGCTCCAGGGGCCCCGAAAAACTCTCATGGGGGCCCCTGCAAGGCCCGGGGAAAATTGCCCCACTTGCCTCCCCCTCAGGCAGCCCTGGCATGAAGCTGCATAAGACAAGTATAAAAACAGTCCATGTCTCATGAAGTTTAAATAGTAGAAGGCTAACATAGGCCTGGTCCACACTACGCTGTTAAACCGATTTTAACAGCGTTAAATCGATTTAACGCTGCACCCGTCCACACTACACTGCTCTTTATATCGATTTAAAGGGCTCTTGAAATCGATTTCTGTACTCCTACAAAACGAAAGGAGTAACGCTAAAATCGATATTACTATATCGATTTAGGGTTAGTGTGGACGCAAATTGACATTATTGGCTCATTCTTTTACAGTAGCTACCCACAGTGCACCGCTCCAGAAATCGACGCTAGCCTCGAACCACGGACGCACACCACTGAATTAATGTGCCTAGTGTGGACATGCACGATCGACTTTATAATATCTGTTTTATAAAATCGGTTTAAGCTAATTCAAATTTATGCTGTAGTGTAGACGTACCCATAGAGGAGATGGGATACACTGGAAGCCAGAGCTAACTTGCAATGTTTTTCTTTTTCTTAAATATTATTTTGCATTCACTTCCTGTTGGCATGGTTTAAAAATAAGAGGCTTTTCGAGGCTAAAGGAAGGATGGTTTGCTTGGAGAACTTGAAATAGGAAGTTATTCCATGTTGAAGTGGAGGTGCAGAAAAATGCACCAAGACTGGGGACCAGCAGAAGGAAATAAATGGAGTGTCTGTAGAATGACAATTCATGATCCATGGGTCAGGTGAGACCCAGAGGAAACTGTAAGGTGTTCAATTTATCTACCTCAGAACAACTTCATTGATTCTGACTGACTTTTTATCCAGGGATTTTACTCCAGGGAGTTTCAGAACTTAAAATCTAATCTTTCACCACCAGAAATCTTTCCACAGAATCTAAAAGCCCTATGTTTTCCACGGATCTAACCAGACATGTCTGTAAGAATAAATTAATGGAGGGTAGTGAGGAGTTGATTGTTTCCACAAGTGGAGACAGAATAACCAATATCTTCCATCAGGCATATTATACCAGTTCCAAATATCTCACTATTATTTGTTTGTTTTTTTTAAAAAGCACACACTATTCTGCAAGCATGACTATACAATACATATAAAATATGGCATCTATGCCATCTGATTTAAAACTGCTTGGTTTTGTAATTCTAAAGTTTATTTATAAAAGTATGTAACTCAAAAAAGGATCAATAATAGGCAAATTTTCAGAGGCAAGTGTGCAAAAGTGAGCATTTATTTTGAAAACTTTCCTATTTAAAGGAGATTTTTAACTGTATGTGGCAAACGTCACCTCTCTCCTACATAGAAATTTTATCAAACTCAAGGTTTTAAAATTTGAACTGTTTTTTAAGAAGTGGGGTAAACTAACTGATGGTAGTTCTGTACCAAGTGTATCTAGCATACAGCAGACCCTCCAAGTTACGAACTGACTAAACACACATCTCATTTGAAACTGGAAGTACGTAATCAGGCAGTAGCAGAGACAAAAAAAAAAAAAAAAAAAAAAAAAGGCAAATCGCATACAGTACTGTTTTAAACGTACACTACTAAAAAAACTAAAGGGAAAGTTTAAAAAAATAGATTTTATAGAATAAAAAAACTGTTTCCGTGCTTGTTTCATTTAAATTAAGAGGATTAAAAACAATATTTTTATTTCTTCATAGTGAAGTTTCAAAGCTGTATTAAGACAATGTTCAGCTGAAATCTTTTGAAAGAACCACCGTAATGTTTTGTTCGGAGTTACAAACATTTCAGAGCTACAACCAACCTCCGTTACTGAGGTGTTCGTAAATCTGAGGTTCTACTGTATCTTTAAAAGCGTTTGAAACTACTTAGCTATTTTAGCTGTTCATATATCAATATGCTTATGAAAACAAGTGGCAATGTGTTAACATCTCTCATTATTTCAGCTGAGGCTGACTAGCTTTGAGTCTGAATGAAAATATTTTACCCTGAAGCAGCTTTGGGGAAATATATTTCTGCACCCTAGCGAATTCACAAGAGTAGATAATCCCCGTTCTGTGCACTTCAGAAAGACTGGTCTTCTCTCCAAGAGAGCTGACAAATTTGAACTGCTATTTTATTTTAAACAGATGATGGGTAAGGTTTAAAATATTGGAAAATGCGATATAATAAAAAATAAAAATAAAGATTTCAAGCATCTGCTTCTGTCTGAAGAGACAAACACCTCCCCAAACTGTGATGACTTCAATCGTCTTGCCTAATATGTGACTGCAGCTCACATTGAAGCGGATGTCTTTCTGAAAGCTGCTAGAAGCTTTAGGCTCCTGCAGGGAGTCCGCAAGTCAGCAAAGTTTGGGCTGAAGCAGACTGTTTCCTGAAAGCTGCTACAGACACATTCTAAACAATTAGCTTTCTTTAAAAGGCTTTAATGCACATTGTGCTGTCTGTTAACTACATCTGAGTCCATATCTTAGTGCTTTAACAGATATTTATGCTACCTGGTATTATTTATGGTAGTTAAAGTGTGACTTTATTGCATAACTTGATTATAGTATTTGCTCTTCAATACCCTAGGACAGTGGTCCCCAACGGGCATCTATGTGTGCCCGCGTACTGTCCGGTGGACGAACATCCACTGAAATGCTGCTGAGAACCAGCACTGGTTTTTGGCGGCGACACCTCTGGATGACACTGCTTGTCGGCAGCGTTTCGGTGGCAACGTCTATTGATGTTGCCGCTTCTCAGCGGCATTTTGGCAGATGCTCGTCCGCCGACCATGGTCCTCAGTGGCTCATCGTCTGGTGCCTGCCAGACGAAAAAAGTTGGGGACCACTGCCCTAGGATATAATTGTTCAGTGTAGCCATCACACCTAACTAAAGGGCACGCAGTGCTATACATGTGAGTGTTGTGTATTATGGTGAAACACTGACTAGAAAATTCCACACAATGATTGCTTCCGGAAGTTTCTTCCTCATAGATGATGTTTCCTGTTGTCTTTTGGAAATATGTTAATAGTAGAGTTTATTGGGTGGATGAAATGCAATATATATGTCTAGTGGGGAAAGTGTTAACTGCAAAACCCAACACAAATCAAACACTGTACTGTAGAACAAATAAAAAGTGGCTTTCTCAGTCTAATATAGTGATGTAGATTGGTGTTTTGCTCTAAGCATTTATCTATAAAACCATCATACAATTTATAAATTACAGAATCATTTTTCATACAGGTCACAGGGGATTAGTTTAGATTATCCACCAATTTTCCTGTGTTGTGCCATGTAGCAACATCTCAGCAGTAGTACTACAGTATCTTTTCCTACTATGTTTCTCTTTTCAGTAGAAAACACAAAGCTCTAGAATATACGTCCCTTGACTTCTGAGCCTTCATTTTTCATTATCAAGAGTACACTGCAAAAACAAGTGTTCTCATTTTAATCTCACATAATGCTTATATTTATCTCTACCAGTCTATGAATTTAGCTCCCACTTACTACAAAAACAAAAATTGATACAATTTTAAAACAGATGCAGGAGAAAGGTCATATTCATATTCTGAAACTAGTGATGCTCAGCACACAGCTAAGTGAGGTTTTCCTTCCTTATAAGCAGACATACTTACTGTACGTCTAGTGCCCCAAATATTCCTTCCTTTAAGGAAAAATACACTGATTTTATATGCCCACATTCTAGATGCTAACAAAAACTTGAATTATAAAAAATAAAGTGAAGGAACTCTTAGAAGTTGAATACAATGTTTTAAATGCTGTAGTAGAAAGCCTTTTACTTCATAGCTGGAATACTAAAACAATAATTACCTTTAGCTTAAAAACTGTTAAAATCATAGAAAATTAGGTTAAAATAATTTTAAGCATGCTACTTATAACCAAAAAAAGCAAGGGAAGAAAATCTTAACTCACACAGTTGCAAAAAAGAAAAGAACAATATATACACATCATCCTGACAGCACAAAACTAATTTAAAAAAACAAAACCTCAGAGTGGTAGTCTATACTTTTTAAGTAAATCTTTTTTTCAGGTATCCAATAGTGCAAATTAAGTGTTTCTCCCAGATTTTTAACTTTACTTTCTTTACAATACTCCAACAGTACACTGCAAAGAGTGAAAAGAAGGCAACTGGACCTCCTGAATTCTCTGTGTGTGTGTGTATGTATATTTGTCTAAAGTGCTAGTAATCATATGAGAATTTTATTCTTAAAACAAATTCTTAAATGATATTTTATCTTGATATTGAAAAAGAAAAGAAAATATATATAAAAGCAGCACTACATTAATACACATAACACTGCAAAACCAAGTATTTGTACACAACAAAAAAAAAATATCAGTGAGGAAATTTGTCAGTTTCAAGCTTACAGACACTACTATACCTGTTTAAAAATTACTTTAAAAGGTATGTAATACAGTATTATTTGTCACCGGACAATAGAGGCTCTTGTAGAAATGGCAGCCTAATATCAAGGCCTGAGCTTGCAAACACTTATTCCCATGAATAATCTCATTGATTTGAACAGGATTACTTGTGAAAGTATTTGCAGGATTCAGGCCCTACATTTTTATTCAGTAATATGTAGATTTTTAATACAGTGCTATTGTGTTTATGCACCAGACCTATAAGTATAAAAGTGTTGTGGAGGGAAGAAGCTACTCAGCCCCTCTAAAGAAAATAACTCAACCAAAGCTCATTACAATTTTGATAGAAAAAGGGCCTTAGCGCCTTTATTAAAAAATAAATATGGGCTCAAAACTACCAAAGTGATTTATTTTGAGTGCAGGTAAAAAAAGAAGTCTCTAAATAAGGAAGAACTTGCTACCCAAGTTTGAACTCATACAAATATGCAAGATCAATTTATTAAATTATTAATTCACTGCCTTACAATAACAACAAAAGGATTGAAGCCCCATTGTGGTAGCCACTGTAGAAACACAAAGGAAGATATAGGATGGAGTTTTCATAAGTATCTGAGAGACTTAGGCTGCTAAATCCCTTCAGAGGTGACTCAGAATGCGCTAACACGAACTCTGAGGGAGTGAATTCTAAAGCGTACTCATGTGTTGCACATTAATCGGTCCATGAAGACCCTGTTGGTGCATGCATCTATACAGACCAACTAATGTATACCACATTTGTGCATTTTAGGAATCACACCCCCACAGTGCGCAATTCCCCAGCAAGCAGACAAGCCCTCAGACTCTTGGGAGATAAATCTCATTGATTTGCAATGAGATGTGAGTTTCTAAATGTCTAAATTACCTAAGAAAAATAGGACTTCAGCTCCTAAATCATTTTTGAAAGCTTTACTCATGGTCTCTGCCCTGAAGAGTTTACTATGTATAAGCTTCTGAAAAGCAAATATGGAAAACTTGACAATCTCTTCATTCACTGGTGTATAAGGCACTACAATAAACTTTTCTTGAAATGAGAAGAATAAATCCTATAATACAACTTCTGCAACATAGATCATGAAAATGAAAATTTTAAGCTTTTAAAATCCAGGAGATTTTATCTACAAATGTGCCAATCACTGTAATGAAAAAAACACTACCACAAGATCTTTCATGCGTAATTTAAAAAGTGTATTTAGCATTTTCTTCTAATCCAAAGTAGCAACAAGGCAGGAGCTCAGACTTTTATTCAAAGTCATGCATCATCTTTGTCACAGTAAGTAGACGTCCACCTCACTTATGTTTCTACAATAGCTCTGATAAAACTTTTACATTCATGAGTCAAAGGTTAAATAAAGGAAAGGAAATGTTTTCTGTCAAATAGTCAGGTAACCACTAACAGTCCTGAACTATCAGCAGGAATCTAACTTCTAGTAATCAAATAAAACTAAGGAAACCGCCTTTCCGTAGCTAAATGTCTAATGTCTAGGGGCTACTTTTCTGTCTGGAAAATTGACACAAAATGTGTAAAATTGAAACATTCTGCTTCTAAGGGATTTGCCTAAAGGAAGAGTGAGAAAGCTTCAAGCATGGCCTGAGTTGAAGAACTACAAAGGCTTACCATATAAACCTGTCTTCCTTATTAGAGCATTTCATTTGGAAATGTAGGTGACAATTTTACAGTCATAAAATTTCATTAATCAAATCTAAGGCAGAAAATTTTTAATAATGTCTTGCATTTCTCAGAGTACATAAGGTCAACATTAGAAGCAGTCAGCAGTTGCAAGATTTTAACAAAATGAATCACAGCTGTAATAGTTGGCCTTTCTATTTAAACAATTTAGTTGTAGACAATACAACATTAATTTAGTATTGCTCAATATCTGTAGTATATTTTTTTTCTAAATAGTATCAAAATATTTAGTAATAAAATATAAAAGACTCACACTTCCCCCCATGATAACAGAAGAATGCTTAAAATTTACAAACATGTTATAGGATACCAATCCAATCTGAATTTGCAAACATTTGCCATTATTCACATAAAAAATGAATTAGAAAAAAGACCCAATCTAGCACATAGGCACAACAGTGTATATTTAAAAAAATACTCTGAAGGGGAACCCCATTGTGCTTACATACTAGAGGGTATGTATGGCATGTTAGCTGAAAAGTTCGGAGCGGACAACGCACAGAGCAGGATTTTACATTGTGAGCTTCACAAAGCAGCCTTAAAGAGTCCTGCAAAGAATCATGCACAACTAATGGAGGGGAATCCAACAGATTTCTTTTTTTCTGGATTCACTATATGATTGGTTTCCCACTTATTTGTAATAGGCTTTGGGTTTGGTATCTGGAATCAGAATCATTTAAGGTACATTGTATCAATGTCTCTTTCTTTAAAATTCAAAGGTGTTAAATCTATATATTGGGTTATTTTTCTTTCACTGTGTCAACATAAACAAAATATACTTACACTAGCTGCCACCTTGTAGGAAACTTTAAAAAAAACATTCTAACTTAGAGACAATTCTCCCTGTATACACCTACACACACACAGTCTGCATTTTTCTTCCCCTTTTATTACTGTAAGAATTTCATGAGTACAAGAAGAATACATCTTGTGGTATTTATTCTCCTGTGGCTACAATGTCAAAATTGATTTCCTCATATTAAAGTTTCAAGTGAAGAATAAACTACAAGAGAAGTGAACCCATTACTACAATATGGGCAGTATTTTATAGCCAGTTGAAAACCGCCACCCAATGACATCATGTTTACCTCAGCAGGACTGCCATTGATCAAGTCCTATTACTTCAGAGGTCTGGGACTGGCTAGCACATAACAAGGTGCCATCCATAAAGGGACTGGCTAGCACATAACAAGGTGCCATCCATAAAAGGAAGCTATAAGTGGAAGGATGCCTGCTTTTGTTCTGCTTCCCACCTGCCCACTCAACAACTCACCCAATCTCTTTACTTTCTTCTCTCCCTTCTGTTTGGCCTGCTCATGCTTTCCCATACAACCTTCACAGGCTGTACTGAATTTAGTTACACGTTACCATGGCATTATGCCCCATATTTTTCATAGAGATATTGTTACAATATGATTAGGGCATAACTATGATGTATTTTATGCAAGATAGGTCATGTGACATATCAGTGAAATGGTTATGATTTATTGAATATGATTATCCTATTCACATGCATGTATCATTTTTGTATCTGAAATTAGGAATATTGTCTATGCATTTATTAAAAATATGTTTACACCTGGGGAATGCCCACTAGGCAGAATGCAATCAGTCTAGATGGCAGGCCATTATGGAGAATAATAAGTCTTTGAAGATTCCAATCTCTCACCAGGAAGACTTCCTGGGGACACTGCAAACAGCCTCTGAGTCATGGCTGCGGTGGCCCTACAGGGATATCTGACCAAATCACTTAGTACTGGACTCCATCATAATGCTAGTGATTTTGCACTGATGGGTGTGGGACTCAAACTGGAAGAGAAAGGGTTCCTGACATATGCAAAAGCTACTTAAGGCAGGGGAGTGACATCATTGTGGTTCATTCTTCACTGACTTCCCACCCAAGAAAGAGGACTGCTGGAAACACCTGAGAAACAAAAAGACTGAACTGAGGGGAAAGGGCTGAGCCCAGACTAGACAGCTGTCTAGCCTGTGAAAGGAATAACTGGGATTTTAAGATGCAATAAGTGTAGCTTGCCTTCAAGAATCTCTTCAATCTGGCTAAAACAACATTAAGGATGAGAATTTGCTACAGGCATCCAATTTCTTTAGTATATTAAGCTTAGATTGTGTGTTTGTTTTATTTGCTAGGCAATCTGCTTTGCCATCCCTTATAATCACGTAAAATCTATCTTTTGTAGTTAATAAATTTGTTTTGTTTTGTCTAAAATCATAACTGTGGGGCAGAAAGCTGTGAATATTCTTCTCCACATTGAGGGAGGGGGTGAATTTCATGAGCTTATTCTTTACAGATCTCTGTGCAGCACAAGACAGTATAATTTTGGGTTTACCTTCTAGAGGGGGGTATGCACTTGAGTACTGGGCAGTTCCTTAGCTGAGCCTTCCCATGTAGAGCCAATTGAAGCATCTGTGTGAAGCTGCAGCTGGGTGTGTCCCTACCTGTATGTGTAATGGTAAAGTGCAGGCTGAAGCCTGAGGGAGGGCTCGGCAGACTAAACAGGAGTACAGTGTAAAGGGGGCCCTCTCCATCTTCTAACCCTCGACCTTACCCCATTTTCCTTTATTAAAGCTACAGGAAACAATCTTCAGCAATCCTTAAAGGAACAAGTAATGTTCTTGCAATCAAAAATTAATCTTTTGTACAAGAACGTGCATCAATTTAAGATTTTCTTTGTATGTGGTCAATCTTTAAAATAAAAACTGCATACACTGGGGATACTCAGATGCAATTCTAGCACAAATCTGTGTATGAATACTAACACATTTGCTCACTGCTAATGAATTTTGGATGCACAGTACAGACTACAGTGGATCTGAATATGTATATATCAGAAATACAGACACACACATTTTAACAGCAAAGTTTCAATGCAATCTCACACAGTCAGCTGCTAAAGAAACTTAAATCTCATATTTGTGAACTGCACATTTTCGGTATTAAGGATTACCTAATACAATCACCTTACAGTACCTGATGCTTTTATATTGTACTCTATTTGTACAAAGAAAACAATGGAAAAACAATACTCATCATGCTAGAGATAAAGATGTAATGTGTTACAAAATAAAAGCATGATCTTTTTGGCAGCATTCTACTCCTAAAAAGTTTTCTTTGTACTCAGAGTTAATGATTTTTTTCCATACCCTTCCCCTTGAGTTAAAGATGAGTATTTTACCAATCCAGAAGTATATAAAAGCTGGTACAACTATGTATTCAGCATTGCATTGTAAATTTGAAATTGTCACAGCAGAAGCAATAAACACAATGTTTTTATGATGACGCAGTGAAAAATTATAGCTTGCCACTTTTCATTTCACTAGTTATTTCTACAAAGTAGCAGACCATCAGCCAGGTCCTCAGCTGATGTATATCAACAGAGGTTCCACTGACTACAGTAGAGCAATGCCAGTTTATACCAGCTTAGGATCTGGCTCCAATACTTTTTTTAAGTACACTGAAAGAGTGTCACTTACAGTATTTTAACATTAGCACTTGGGTGTGTGGAACTGATGAAGCATTTATTGTTATAACATTAGAGGTAAGTCAGATAAAGTTAGAAGAACAAGTAGAAAATGTTAGTTCTTAGTCTGACGTGGAAAGGCAGGGTTGTGGGCAATGGGACTGAGCTAAAGCAGTTGCTCTCAGTCTTTCCAGACTACTGTACCCCTTTCAGAAGTCTGATTTGTCTTGCGTAACCCCAAATTACACCTCACTTAAAAACTATTTGCTTGCAGAAAAAGACATAAAATACATTAGTACTGAAAAATTGCTACTTTCTCATTTTTACCATATAATTATCAAATAAATCAACTGAAATATAAATATTGTATTTACATTTCAGTATATAGTATATAGAGCAGTATAAACAAGTCACTGTCTGTATGAAATTTTAGTTTGTACTGACTTTGCTAGTGCTTTTTATGCAGCCTATTGTACAATTAGGCAAATATCTAGATGAGCTGATGTACCCCTGGAAGACCTCTACGTATCCCAGAGAAACATGTACCCCGGTTGAGAACCATTGAACTAAAGCACAGGAATAAATTTTCCCTGAGCCTAAACAAGACATACCAGCAAAAGGTGTAACAAAGAAAATGGTTCAGAATCCTCATGCTCTACAGAAGCCAAGACAGATGTATTTTTCAAGTGTTTTTATTAAATAGTTATCATCATTACTATAAGAAAGCCAATTAATATACATGAGAAAATACAGACTTCCACATTCATACTCAGTTCCTTATTCACTGGTTTGGACAAAGCAAAAAGTGAACATCAGACAGTTTCTCATTAATATACTGATTTTTTTAATCACTCCAAAAACCCTGCCTGCAAGGCAATGTCATTATATTAGAGGTTGCTGAATATCCTAGTAAAGATTTGACTGGGTATTTTCAGCAACAAAAATGCTCTTTCTACAAACTTCTCTGCTGCCATTTCCCTTTCTCTCTTTGTATCTAGCCTACTTATGCCCATCTCCCCTATACACAATGCTAGGCCTTTTCCCTAGCTCTTGTCCCCTAACCTCCTGATGCCCTTCACCATCTCCTCTAGACCAGTGTTTTTCATATTGTGGGTCAAGACCCAGTACTGGGTCATGGCATTTCAGGCACTGGGTCACCTTGCTCTGGTCAGCACCGCCAACCAGGTTGTTAAAAGTCCATTGGCGGTGCTGCCCAGCTAAGGCAGGCGAGTGCCTACCTACTCCAACACCGCACTGTGCCCTGGAAGCGGCCAGCAGCGGGTCCGGCTTCTAGGCAGGGGAGCCACGGGGCCCCACACACCACCCTCACCCTGAGCACTGGCTCTGCACTCCCATTGGCTGGCAACCGGCCAGTACGAGCAGGGGGCGGTGCCTGCGGGCAATAGTCACACGAAACCACTTGCGTGCCTCTGCCTAGGAGCTGAATCTGCCGCTGGCCGCTTCCAGGGCACAGCGTGATCCACGGTGCCAGGACAGGCAGGAAGCGTGCCTCTGCACCCCAGCTGCACCACTGACCAGGAGCCCTTGGAGATAAGTCCGTGCCCCAACCCTGCGCCCCAATCCCCTACTGCAGCCCTGAGCCCCCACCCACACACAAACCTGGAACCCCTTCCTGCACCCCAAATCCCTCATCCCCAGCCCCACCCCAGAGCCTGCACCACCAGGCCAGAGCCCTCCCTCCTGCACCCCAACTCGCTGCCCCAGCCCTGAGCCCCCCAAACCCAGAACCCCTTCCTGCACCCCAAACCCCCCATCCCCAGCCCCATCCCAGAGACTGCACCTCCAGCCAAGAGCCCTGACTCCCTCCCACACCCCAACCCCCTGCCCCAGCCCTGAGCCCCCTCCCACACCCTGAACCCCTCATTTCCAGCCCCCCTCCCACAGCCCTCACCCCCACACCCAAACCCTCTGCCCCTGCCCTGAGCCCCTCCCACACCTGAAACCCCTCATTCCCAGCTCTGTTGGGTTGTGGGCACCAACAATTTTCTTCAGCTGGGTCCCCAGAAAAAAAGCTCTAGATGAGCTGTCCAGCTTCTGATCCTCTACTTCCCAACTCCTCTTCACAAGCTATCCACCTTCCCCACTGTTCTTCAGGATACTCTTCTCCCACTGGCAGCTCCTTGCTCCTTTCTCATTTGTCTGTGGTTGATGGCTCCAGTACTGCAAATGGCTCCCATTTTGAGATCAACTTCTGTTTCCTGTCCTTGTCCTACACTGCAGCTAGACTGGTTCCTCCAGTTTTTTCCTAGTTGGTTTTACAAGATGTTTGTTTTGCCCAACTTTTAATTAAGTAGTTTGCTACATTCTTGTTCTTTAGGTTTTGTCAGCTGTAGAGCCGCTAGATAAAACTTGTCTGGAATTTTCAGTCAGAATGATTTTTCAATGGAAAATGAAATTTCTGTAAAATTAAAATTTCCCATGAAAAATTTTTGAATGGCCTTTTTGTTTTTATTTTCCATAAGGAAAACCAAAACAAAATATTTAGCTTTGGTCAGTTTGAAATATTTGGTACAAGAACTACATCTCCTATGATGCAATGCAGTCTCTCCTCTAACCAAGCAGCATGGTGCATCATAAGAATCACCTATCTGCAGGTGCCTTATACCAGGTGTAGTCCAGCCAAGGAACTCAGACCACAGGAGAGAATTGCGGCTTCACCAAATGGAAAAGCAATGTAATGTCACACTAACATGAAAGGACACATCTCAGGTCAGTACAACAAATCAAATTAAAACATTTTGATTCGGGAATATCAAAATGTTTTTAATTGAAAATGCTGAAACAAAATGTTTTTTTATTTCTGAATCAAAATTTTTCAAAATGTTTTGATCCACAAAATGTTTGATATTTTAACTTTCGTTTTTGGTGAAAATTATGCACGCATAAAGGAACACAGATAGAAACACTGCTGTGACGCAATGATCTTCAGGACTCAAGAATTCCAACTGATTAGTTCTGGAATATCACATCAGAATTAATACAACTAGTAACAATATTGAACTACTTGAAACATCTGTATCAATTGTTTCATTAAAAAAATATTAGCACAAATAACATTTCAAGACAGAAAAGCTACATAATATTCTCAAATATCTCTTTAAAGCAGATCTTTCCTATTATTTATGTAGGAATATTTATTTTATCCCTAAGTTCAATTTTATAAAAATCATTTAACTTATTCTTTTGTCAAAAATTAATTGTTAATACTATTATGAAAAAAGGAAACACAGTGGTATGTGAGTATACATCACCGTTCAGAAGATTTTTGATCTATTAAAAAAGTCTCTAGGCATTTTAAAGCACAACAAAATATTACCGTAAAAATAACAAGTCCATGGAGTAAGAAACTCCAGTTTTAGTTATACTCACTCACCTTACAATACAGAGGCAGACTTTGCCTCCTGATGTTAACCGGCAAAATCCAAACTTTTGTTTGCTTTCAATGTCTGTAAGCACAAAGGTAAAGTGCTGTCCTACTTGATTTTGTGACACCCTAAAAAAATTAAAAACAGATTGTAAAATGGCTAAATCATATATGACAGTACACTGGGGGAAAAATAGTTTTAAAATTTTAAAATATTTAATTCAGGTAGCAGCATGGACAATACTTTTTCTAGGAAAAAAACAGTGTTTTAAACTATGGAAAATGAGAACACAGTGATAAGTTTTCACAAATCCTGTAATCAAAAGTAAGCAAGTTTTGATCCTAATCTTCAAGGTGCTCAATGGCTTAGGTCTAGGATACCTAAAAGATCACAAAACACTCCAAGATGAGGACTGATCCACCATGCCACACTTCAGGCACAGTGGAACATTCTACCACAAGGGTAAAGCTTGTCAGTGCAGGAGACAGCGCTTTTTAATTTATTACAAACACACACACATGTTAACGTAATGTTCGGATTGCAAAGTCAAGCACTCAAAAGTCACTAAGTGCCTGTGAAAAAAATACTGTGAGATAATTGAATTAAAGACGGTATCATAATGCATACATACAAGGAGACTGAGTTAAGGTTGCAGGGCAGTAACCCTCCCCAAGCTTCTCATTTCTCTCACCCCGAAAGTCCTTGCCCAAGTCTTCTTGCCCAGCAAGTCCCAGTCTCCACCCCAGGTTCCCATTCCTGTCAGCCCCACACCCATCTCAGGCTCCTTGTCCCAATCTACTTCTTTACATAACAAAAGTAACATCTTGGGGAGACAAGGTGGGTGAGGTAATATATTTTATTGGACCAACTTCTGTGGTGAGAGAGACAAGCTTTCGAGCTTCTTCAGATCTAGGAAACTTACTCAGAGTTGGTCCAACAAAAGATATTACCTGACTCACCTTGTCTCTCTAATATCCTAGGACTGACATGATTAAAACAACATTGCATTCAATGAGTAACATCTATCACATGTGGTTTGTTCCCTCTCAGAGGCCTGTCTGCAACTATGGAATGAACTCCCACAAGAACAAAGGACCATTACAAGCTTTACCACCTTCCACTCCAAGTGCAAGACACACTTCTTTAACCTGCCTTCTGTCATATAAACACATAGCAGCACACACATTTAAGGAGAGTAGGGGGGCACTACACTGCACACAAAATTCTCTGCATGTGGAGAAGAGGAGAGAAAGAATGAACTACATTCAATGAATGTTAGTCACATTGTTTAATCCGAAGGTGCTCAGATTCTACAGCATCAAGACCATATAAAAAAAACATAGAACAAGCAATAACATGTCAGGTTTGACATTCATAACAAATTGGTCCTCCAAAGGACCAATTTGATTAGGACCTATCTGCACATAAATTGGCTCCACTGAAACATGAGCCCTATCTGAATATGTGGGTAAATAATCAACTACTTGCCTTTACTTTCAAGGGCCTTTTTCACAGTTAGAACCTCTAATCTGGTATATAGCTGTCAACCCCTGTCTCTGCTCTGTCAGCAACATCAACCTGCATTGCCTATCAGTTAACTTTTCCAGTGAATACCTCTGAGATTTCTCCAGCACCTTGCCCCTTTGCATCAGAGGATGTCCCTATAAAAATCTGCACTAGAATATCTTCTTTCAAATCTCTCCCTGAACTCACAGCTGCTTTGATACCCATAATTCACTCAGCAATGGCTGGTCTGTAGTTACATACTGATCACAGTATATTTAGCATAATCACCTCATTTACTTTTGCTTTCCCTATTTGCTTGTTGTATCCTATTGTCCAAAGTCTTATACTTCAAACTGAATCATCTGAGGGAAGAAATTGTCTTTTTGTTGTATGTGTATAGCATGCCTAGCACAGTGGGGTTGCAGCCACTAGGCAATATAAATAAAAAAAAATAATAATTTCTCCTTGCTATCCATAGCTATGTGTTTCTAATGTACTGCTTCAGTAGGAGGTTACATTGAAGGACCACCTCAGCATCTTTGATACCATCTACACTTGTCTGAGCCAACAGAGCTTTATGCTGGAGATAAGACCTTCTCAGTAGCGGTCCACTATCTCTGGAAATTGCTTCCCAAAGAAGAACACTTATGCACAAACCTAGCATATTCAGAAAAAAAGTGCAAGAAGTACAGACCCCTTCATCCATCCTTCCCCAAATGATAAAGCCTCTGATGCTGTAATAAAAATTGTGCAAGCAAACCTTCAACACTATGTGGGCTCTATTTGCTTCTGTGTGGCTGCACACAGACACAAGTGTCCCCCAATCTGGATCAGACTGCAGGATCGAAGCCTAATCTATAGTATTAATTCCTGGGTTCCTATCTGATTAAAGAGAGCTTGGAGTTTCTCCTTTTATTTAGAACACAGGCTGATCCAATTGAAGCCTCATAACAAATTTCTGAGATACTATGTCTGAATATAAATAATAATTCAACCTAACCATATATTGTAAAATTTATGAAAATTCAGCAAATGTTGCCAATACAAATAACTGTTGACACTTCCAATTCATGTACCTACTGTATACATCATGCTGTGATAAATTCTCTGATTAAAGTGCTTTTGAGTGATGTCGTTTAAATTCAATTAGTTTAATATATTCAGCTTCTTTGGACCCAGGTGTCTCTTACAGAAATCCTTAACAGTCATTTCTGCAATTACCAGAGAACTAGAAAGATAGCTGCTGCAAGCTTTCCTCATGGTGAAAATTCTCCTCAGATCGTTGTGACATATAAATGATTACATATAGTTCCACATTTCATTATTGAGCACAGAATTAATTGGTCTAGCTCCGGTTGAAAAAATATTTTTCAAAGTGTTGGTCAAAAGCAGATAATTTTAACTGAATGCAGTCCACTCTTCTTGAGTAAAATGAACAAATGCAAATTGTTACATATTCTGTTACTGATCTTTCACTCACTCTCTCATTCCTCTTTTCTGCCTTCCTTTTTATAGGAAACTCCTACATTAAAAAAATAGTTAACAGAGTTAAGGTTGCTAAAATGTATTTTTCAGTCGACATAAAAACTGAAAGAAACCAAATTGAACAGGATAAGGTGATTCCATCATTCATTTGATAATTTATCCACATCTATATTCTCAGTCTGCACAAAATAACTAAATGATCCATTTGGATCACAACCTTAATTCTAACCTTTGCTTGACCAAATTAGTTACTTGACAAAAAAAGTCTTAATACAAAATGTAATAGAATAGCCATTTTCAATAGATATATAGAATACATATCTTATACAACACAAGGATTCAACAACAATCTAACATTTCTTTTCCACATCCCTGAAAACTTATATAATCTTCCATTCTAACAAAGATCATCTATGTATAAGCAAATATGGACTGAAACTTTAATAAACATTGTCTTTAGTAATAAAGTATGCAGTAACAGACTAGCTAACTACTATATATTATGGTCACAGCTAAAACTGTACATTGATCTCGGATGAGTGAAGTATAGAGGGGATGCTGTGTATAGTGGAATCACTTTAACTTTACATTTCCTTTATTTTCAGTGTTTGCCTGGATTGAAAATGCACTTTCATTACTTACTTCTAAAGCAAGTTTTCTGTATGTGATAAATTACACAGGTACTTTTGTGAGGACTGTAGATCCAGTGACCTCCCACATCCACTGACTACCATGCTTTCAGATCACACCTGGGCTGCTGCATCTAGCAATTCCCCTAGACATATCAACAAAAACAGCATCAACCAGGAGCAGCAAAGTGAAAGTGACATCATCCCACCATTTTCACTTGTTGATCCTACTTGTCACTGGGGAAATGCTATGCACAGGAGGCTAAGTGTGATCCAAAAGCATGGGAGTGATCCTCCATTCTTAGATTTCTTCCTTCTCCTCATGTACCAGCAGGGGTAGTAGGACTCCAGCACATAATGCTTCCCAAGTGACACAGCAAGAGCAGCAGGTGAAATTAATGAGGTATATCAGTGTCACTTCACTACTCTTTGTGATACTTCTGGGAATGTGCTACTTGCAAGCACACATTTACTGTACTCTCTTCTTCTGGGAGGTGCTCTACAGAAGGATCACAAGCTGAAGGGGGAAAAAGAGATAAACAGAAGGTAAGAAGAAAGGATTAGAGGGCAGAGATAAATGAAAGGAGACGAGATTCAAAGCAGAAAGAGGACTGAGTAGTCTAGGGCTTACATACTGCAGTTTGGGACGGAATATGATCCTTCACACCCTGGGCAACAAATACCATGAAGGCAGCCACAGGAGAGATGAGACAGCTTGCATGGCACTTTAGTGACCCTCTGACCAATTAAAGGGATCTGCAGTCATGGATTCTATAGGGAGCCACAGCTGAGACTCTTTGGCTGGAGGGAGGACAACCATGATGAACACAAGTTGACAGAGAAAATGGGGAATGTGAGGCCCCTGAAGAAATAGGAGAGACAGACAGACAGACAGCAGTTACAGGCAAAGAACACAAAGACATGGAGAAGGAGGAGAAACAGAACTGATTAGTTTAATTTGGTTGAGGAAAGAAGGAAGAAGTTGTGTCAGAGTTGTTTTGGCAAACAATACAAAAGAAATGCAGAAACACCCTGTACCCTGAATGATAGAATCCCTCCGCCCATATGAAAAGGAGAGAAGAAGGGAATCCCCATGATAAACAGATTTGAAATTAGCCACCCATTAATGGTACCAAAGGAGCTATTACAACTATTATGCAACTGAGTGTCATTTATTAAAGTCTGAAATTATTTATTTACACACCAGACCTAGAATGCCTAGCACCAACTGAGTAAACTCATAAGAACTTATATGTATGGGTTTGACTTTTTCTCTTAAGAAAAAATCAACCACAGTCATCACTAATGAAATCACCAATTAAATCACCAATAGTACAGAAATTGAAATTAAAAACTAAAATCCTGATGTGCACTTTATACAACTGTGTCCTCCCTTGGTTTGCTTTTCAGTTTTTATTTATTGTACCGTGGCTAAATTAAGTCGTGATCACAGATTTTTAGCCTCCACTCATATTAGAAGGAATAATGTCTTAATTATTTACCACATCTGCCCTGCTTCCTCTACCCTTACTTATGTGTTTGTGGCTTTGGTTGGTTTTTTCATCCCAAAAGAGCATTCTGCACAAAAACAAATCAATTAAAGAAACAAAGCATACGTTATCAGAAGACCTTGGCTGTGGCAGAATTGATGCAGTTCCACTGCAAAGTGAAGTGACACAGATTCTGGACCACGTAACCAGCCCCAGCATACAGAAATTTTACATGGTGAGGTGATGAAATAGCCGGGCAAGGGCACTGGGTCCCTAACTATGGTCATCCACTGGCCATTCCTCAACCCTGCAAGAGTTGGAAGGAAGAGTACATGGGGCTACTGCAGCCTCAAGCTGTTGCAGAGTTACCCTACTGATGCTTAGTGGCCTGATGAAGACTCTGCACCCACACCTCTCCCTCCACACAGATCTTCCCTTGAAGTCTGGGGTATCCAGAAGCTGTGTACTAAGTGTAAGATTTGGCCCAAAGACAACAGTCCAGCACTTTTGAGCAACTGGATAACAACAATCTGGTGTATACATGTAGTGCACTCATGTTTGACACGACATACACAAATGAGATATTTCATGCATCTACACAAACTCCTTTTGTTATCTGAGCCATGGAGTTCCCAATGCTAGTGACCAAGCAAAATGCCACATTTGCAAACATGTTTAGAAATTCCCTAACTCCACCTACTGGGCGTGCTGAATCCGAAAGCTCTATTTCCTGCTTCTGCCCATGTGGGTGAGTGGAAGACCTTAGCAACAGCCTTGTGTTTACCCTTCTCCTGGGCTCAGGAAGGAGGTATCAAATCTTTCTGTGGGAAGCTACTGCCACTGGCTCAAAAATGTAGTCTTCTATCACCTTCTTCCCTCAAGACTAGCACCTCTGAGGCACACTTAGTTACACTGGCCTACACAGTAAAAGTTCATGGGATAATCTCAAAACAAAACATCTTCAAAACAATGATCTTTCTTTGAGGTGACTAGGTCATTATGTAAAAGTTTACAATGTGGAGTTTCTGTCCAGGAAAACAACATTAAATAGTAAATACAAAAATGTTACATGAAAAGAACATTAAGATTGCAGAACTCAATCTTTTATAGGCTTTCCCAGGGTTTTCATCAAGTATCTGAGAGCCTCACACACCTTTGAATAATTTATCTTCACATCACTACTAACAGGCTGACAAATATTATCACCATTTTACAAATCCCAAACTGAGGAACAAAGAGTAAGTTCAAGATCATATAGGAAACATGTGGCAGAGGCAGAAATAGAACCCACATCGGATAGATCCCAGACTACTACCTTGATCTTCCCTTTCTTGCAGGCTCTTATCTCATTTGTGATAAATCAGAGGACTAGTATGGTGAATAGGGCAAGACGTTCTGGACCCAGCTCAATTCACTACATAGTTTTGCCTTATTCACTGCCCAGTTTGTGCACAGAATTAGGAAGGTGTCCTGTGGAAAGATGTAATATGTGATCACACAATTAAGACTTCATCATAACATGTAGGATGTGCAGGGTACCTTGTCATTTCCAGACTTCAGAGAGCTTACCTTTGTAATTTTAAAAATTATTAATCTACTTTTTTATGGATTTCCATTTTTAAAAAAAAATAAATAAAGAGGAAAGAATGAAATTCCATCATATCATACTAGAGAGTCACAGAACTCTATAATGTACAAGATGGAGAATCAATGAGACAAGAGCTCTTGTCTCATTTTATTCGTACCTTTCTATATTATATGTATAATGGCAGAAATCCTTCAGAGCCATGCCTCCTTTCATATTCTCCTTTGAGGACTGTTTTCCAGAATGCTCTAACTATAAAACCTGGGATTCTATTCTACTTTGTTATATTCATAAAAAAAGCACACCAATGGCACTCTGAGAGGTCACCTTTTCAATGAAAATTTTTACTAGGTTTAGATAATCGTGTGTACACATTGTTAGAAGAAAGTTTGGGAGTGCCTCAGTTTTATGGTTAGAATAAACCAGCATACCTGAACAAAATGAACATTTTAAATCTCTATAACTTGTCCAAATTAAACCCACCAAACCAATAATTAGCACATCTATGACCTAAAGAATACGTCCCTGCCAAATTTCAAATGTCCATTATCTTGTATCTGGGCATTACAGCCATTTTAAAAAAAATTTCTTAGCAAAAATAAATGCTTCTTTTCCTCACTCTTGCACAGAGCACACCTACCAAATCTCAGCCCAACAGGTAAAACTTTGAGAAAACAGTAAACTGAAAAGAGCCTTTAAAATGGAAATGCTAGGTAACCTAAACTACAGACATTGCTTTGCCTGTTAATAGCTAACAATCACACACAGCAATTTGTAGAAATCATTTATCTACTGCTACTGACTAGCTTTGTGCCACTGGATGGCAGCAACAGAAACTTACCTGCTTCTGTCATCATCAAATTTGATTTCCATGCTGCACCTTCACTATCAACTTGAAAAAGATATAACTTAGATAATTTTTTCACTTCAAGGTCCAAGAGACACAGACAGGGTTTTCATCTCGAGGCCAAAAGACCAAAAACATCAAGACACTTGATCATGGCCTTGGATAGACCAAGAGACTACTTACACTTGATCTCAGCTCACAGAGCCAGTACATATTGTAAGCATAAGAATGTAAAGGCTTTAATGCACGAATACAAAACGTTATCAACAGTGTTGGCTGAGTCATAAAACTTGTAAACGGGATTATGTGTTTAAGCAGTTCAAAAGCCAAACAATTCAACTGAAGCGCAACATCTAAGAGGTTAGGTGACCAAGTTTACTGTCAGATAACATGTATTTGTGAGGTTCTATGTTGCACCTGGCTTCTCTTCCAAGTCCTTCTTCACTACCATATAAGCATTAGTTTTCCTGTCCCCTGTTTCCTAAATTGTAACATCTTGCAACTGATGCTAATACCACTGAGACCAGTGAGATCTGAAGGCTAGCTGGGTGTACATTCATTAATTGTACAAACCAAGCTTCTGCCAGTAACACAATATCAACTGACTCACAGACAGACACAATGTGAATTTTCCAAACTACAAATCTACACAATTGGTTAAATTAATAATCATTAAACTCATTATCAAACATTTTGATTAAGTAAAATAAATATTTGGAGCTTATAGAAAAATATCTTGTATGAACACTTCAAATGGGTAACAACAGATATGCGGAAGCCACACTAAAACTGATATCAGGAAGGTGAACTACCATTTACAAACAAAGGTCTTGAATCTACCCTCAGAAAAATCCATTGCTGTCCGTGCACATTCACTTACTGGCATGTAAGTGAAGTTCTTTTAAATCTTATCTAAGGTGAAACACAAATCGTGGGTTATTTTTAAAACTGCACAGTGAGTTTTTATATTCTGGTATATTGCACCATTTCTTTAAAGCTGATATTGGGAGGAAACTAACTATCTTGTATCTTTATATTACACAGATGGTGTTTACAATTGGGCTGGAGGAAGTTGGAAGCCAGGATGCAGCTTTATATCAAAAGAGAATTCTTAAAATCCTAGCAAGGGTGTATTATACTGTTATATTTTTCTACTAGTGCCTAAATACATACTTGGAGAACAAAGAAAAAAATGTTTAGTGTTTATTCTTTTTGCCTCCAGGTGCAATACCAGAGGATGCAATGCATTTTGTTTTGTTCTTATTTCTTTAAGTCTAGACTTTCAAAAAGTTATTTTCAATTTCACTAAACAGATACATAATTTAGAATACATTGAGTTAAATATTTTTAAATAAATGATCACTGTACCACAAACCTTTCAACATCAAAGGGAAAGCAGAACTTCGGCACACTCTGCAGCATCTCCTGTAAATACAGATTACAGAAATAATTTTAGGATTTTAAAATGACATTTTATTTAAGTATTTCTGCTATAGTGTTTGCTAGAAAAAAACATTTTAAAGAAATATTTGGTTTCAAGAAATATAGCACACGTTCCTGGACTGAAATAATTGATTATTAAAAAGGAATTAAGTTTGTGCTTTGGCAGATTGCAAAGACAATGCCATAGAAACCCCAGGAGGGAAAGGCCTGGCCTGAAGGGTATTAACACCCTTCACATCCCTACTGGGATTCCCTTCAACAAGGCCATATGGATTTTACAAGAAGCACTGCACCATATGGGTAAGCCACGTCTGCTGCTACTTGTACCACAGACTAGCCACAGGGACTTCTGACAGATCCTGGCTCAAAAATACAAATGTTGTTTCAATTAAAATGCAGGCAGAGAAAAGGGAATGAAGTTGGCAGCAGAATGAATCACTGAGAGGTATAACAACTCTATATGTGTTTCATAGTCAAATACTGAAAAAGATGAAAATCATCTTTTGGTACAAAGTAGAAATTTATATGGTTCTCTCTTCAGTACAGCAGTAAGGCTTTCACAAGCAAACCTCATTATTAATTAATTGAAAGTAAGACCATTCCTGCAGTGTTCAGACCATCATTTAATGGATACTGTGTTTCTTTTCTGCACATTTTTATTTAAGAAGCTGTTTAGTGGCAAATAAAATGTGTTAATTAAAATATAAAAAATGTCCTAATGTTTTTAAGAAGTACAAGACCTCTCTAGAAAAATTAGAGCTAACAGATCAGCTGTCAGCAAATCTGAATAAATGTATAACACTGATCTTACAAGATCCAAAAACTGTATTTATTTTCTTGCTTCCAGCAAACCAGTTGGGAAAACAAGTCCTCTGTGAAATGTTTAAACTTAGGTGGAATGTCGTTGATGATGAAATGTAGTTGGCTCACTGATGTGCAGCACTTGCTTACTATACCAAACCTGCAAGCACTTCTGCATGTAAAGGTACCCGTTTCAGTCATCCCACTAAGTGAGTGTTTGCAGGATTGAGTGTTCAGGTTCCAAACTTCCAGTGACAAGGGTGAGGATTTAGGTGCTTGATCCTCCGAGATGCTGCGAACCCTCAAAACTCACTCAAGTGAAAGAATGCTGAGCACTTTGCCGGATGGGACAGCAACTACCATATACTAAAAATCATGCAGTTAAATTCCTGTGCACTGCACTGCATGCACACCTTACCTTAAGTATTCGCTAGGTTTTACACAGTGTAAAACACACATGGAAAAATATTATTATATTAACCAGCAAGGTCTGTATATTTTAAAACTCTGTAAACATTGCATGAGTGAAATGTTTACACCTTTTTTCAAGGATATAGTGTGTTTCCTGATAGACCACTATCTTAGTACATACAGTAAGAATGAGAAAGCCCTATTGTCCCTGAATTCTGGAGCAGCTTTGGGATTCTCACCGTATGTGATAACAGAGATAAAGAATGGGATGAAAGTAATATGCTGTGTTTTGGGGAAGGATATTAACTCTCCTGATTATGGAAAATCTCTTTCTATTTAATAGCACATATAATATTCTCCAACGAGACTGCTGTTCAGTCTCAGTTTTGGCTGGCAGCAAAGGGCCAATGTGGAAATTGCAGGGAATAAAACATACACACACAAACACACAAAGTAGAAAAAAAGCAATTTAAAAAACTCCACAAACTAAAGAAAAAAAACAGTCCATACTTGTAACTATTAATTTTCGAATAGATCATTCTTTCAGGCTCACAAAATTTTAATTTTCTTCTGTCAAAGAAATAAATTAATTTTTAAATTTTGTGTCCTCAGATAATAAAGCTCAACACAGGGACCCTGCCACCTTCAACCATTTTCACTTTTAATATACATCTTAGTTTAAAACATAATTTTTGTCTTACTACCAACAATATTAATTGCTGCTTAGTGACTACAGAACTGATTTAAAATAGGGAGGGAAATGTACTTCCAATTTTCATCTAAGTTTCCCATTGGAGCTTTTAAAAAAAAAAATTACTGCACAAGGAAGGAAACAAAAGAAAGATTAACAGAACATAAAGTACATTATGCAACATTTTTCAGACTCAGATGAACTATAGTACTTTGCCATTGCTCTGCCTCTCACCCCTCCTAGCACACACGTACATACACACACAACTTCTGCAAAACACAGCCTCAGCTCGCTTCCCAACTGGCAGGAACATCCCTCAGGGGACAAGTCTTTAAACCTCTGCACTCTTTAAAATTCAACCAGCCAGCAGGTCTATAGACTGGTGTATAAACAGTATAGACAAAAAAATCCTCTCTCAGCTTATGTCAGTGACAAAGCAGCTCAGCAGTTGACTGCTTCTCCCCTGACAGTGTAAGCTGGGTTTACACAGATCAATGATGGAAGTCCTACCTAGCTTCCAGGGCTCAGTTTTCTCCCTTAATTACAGGTGCTATTCAGATTTAAAAAATGGAGAAAAATAAGATGCATCTAAGATGCTTTCTAGGTGTCTTCTAAACACTGTTTGGATGTATTAATTGTAAATAATCATGTCATATATGTATTCATGCATATTAAGTATTAAAACATATTTAAAATTGACACTTATTGTACAGTGCCCCTTTCTCCTGAATGAAACTTGAACTCAGTTTTCTAATTGATCTTCATTTCTAGGGGCCTGCACCTAAGACATATCTGCTTGTTGGACAGAAAGATGTGTACTCATTAGAAAAAGAGCACTAATTTATATCCTTTTTCATTTTAAAGGTTTAACACAAATATTTATTCTTCTCTGGTGAAAAAGTTACATGAATCTTCAAACACAAGAAATATCCTTGATTCTAGCTTCTAGTGGATTATTTTCATCTATGGAACCTGTAATGCTAGATTTGGGTGCTTTCAGAAGAGCATATACTGTTTAACTTGGAAAATAAAATTATTTTGCAACGTATTTACCTAATGCTAAAAGCAATAACATTGTTGCCTTTAAAAATAGGAAACCTCATATATTTGCATAAACAAATTAACTTTGTAGTTAAAACAACAGACAACTACCTCACTCTTCAGAAAACTTTCTGTATATACATATAAACATTAACAAAACCATTAGTGTAGTTATGCAAGCTTCAAAAATCCCTCAACTACAAAAAGGTAGATTTATTTTCCTGAAATATCTCACACTATGGGTGAAATTCCAATCCCCTGTGCAAAGCCCAAGTAGAAGGGGAATGGAAGTCACTTTCTCATTCTAGAGGCAGGGCATGAAGCATCTCAGCATAGTCTATTTATTTATATAGTGTTGTAGCAGATATTGTACCTCCCATAAGGGTTATAGTCCAGTAATTCTTGGCAGTTCAGTTTCACTGACCACACTGTACCATACCTCCAGCTTTCGCACAAACATAGATCTCTATGCTTCTGGGAAGAAAGCCACTGCAGGCACCCAAAATATAAGAATGATTTTCTTTTTCTTGCTTGACTGTACATCTATCTATCTGGGTTATTAGTATATGGCATCCATCACCATGGTATATGCATCATCCAAAAGAAGTAGAGCTGAGGAATATAAGAATGATGTTTAATGCACAGGTGATGATGACCATCTGCTGTAGAAAATCTCCTGCCAACTCACAGCATAGCTTTTGAAAAATATTACTGGTCTGCTCTTTCGGTTAGATGACTGGCATCACATTCATTACTAAGGTTGTGTGTCTGTCACGGAGGTCACAGAAGTCACAGATTCCGTGATTTTCCATGATCTCCATGACTTCTGCAGCAGCCGGTGCAGCAGCAGCAGCAGTTTGGATGTGGGAAAGCGCTCGGGGCTGGGGCAGTGGGTTGGGGTGCGGGACAGCACTTACCTTGGGGGGGCTCCCAGAAACTGTCTGGTATGTCCCTGCACCTCCTAGGTGGAGGGACCAGGAGGCTCTGCGTGCTGCTCCTGCCTGCAGGCATTGCCCCTGAAGCTCTCATTGGCTGTGGTTCCCAGCCAATGGGAGCTGCAGAGCCAGTGCTCATGGTGGGGGCAGCAACCTGGAGCCCCCCAGCCCTCCCTCCCGTTAGGAGCTGCAGGGACATGCCGGTCATTTCTGGGGAGCTGCTGCCTGCCTCCCCCCAGCACCGGTGGTGGCCCCGGACTGCCCTCCCAGAGTACCTGTGGCCACCTGGCCCAAGTTTTAGTTAGGGGTATATAGTACAAGTCATGGACAGGTCACGGGCTGTGAATTTTTGTTTACTGCCCATGACCTGTCCATGACTTTTCCTAAAAATACCTATGACTAAAATGTAGCCTTATTCGTTACTAGCTAGGAAGGACAAGGCCTGAATTTTAAAAATTACAGTCATCATCAAAGAGAAGAGGATTTTCATTAACTTACACAGATCAATACTCGGAATGCAAAATCCTACTTTAATTAATCTTCATTTTGCGTAAAATAAATCATCAAGAGTAGATTAATCATATTTTCTTTTGGTCAGACACTAAAAGTACTAAAATGTTGTTCAATATCCCCTTCTCAACCAGAACACCACAAATGGCTAAAAATATAGGGTGAAATCCTGGCCTTATTTAAGTCAATGGCAAGACTCCTATTGACCTCAAGAGAGCCAGGATTTCACTCATAATGTGTATACAATACATTTTCATAAAGGTTTTGTAGGATACATTCTTTGCTCACCCCAATCTTATCCTAAAAAGCAGATTTATGATCCTCTATAAACAAAGAAGTTCAAATTATGTCATATTCTGAAAGTTGGAGTCTGAAATGCATAATGGAATTTTGATAGTTGATTTACCAACTTGAAAGGAGAGACTATTACATTAAACAATAACGCTTATATACCAGAAAGGGGTGCATACTGATGGAAAAGGTAACTTGGGAATGTACAAATTTATATTTTTCTTTAAACAAAAAACACTGGCGCCTAACTATAAATGAATGAAGACTAAGGTGCCGTCTACATGGGAAAGTCATACCAATTTAGCTTAGGTGTGAATTTAAACCAATATAGTTATACCAGCAAAACCCACTATGTAAACACTCTCATTCCACTAAGAGTGCCTTTTTCCAGCTTTATGACACTTTGGAAGGAGTTTAACTACACCAGTAAAACTGACAAATTTTTCCCACATAGACAAGGCTTAATTCTACATCAGATTTGAGTTTGGTGAACTCACTAGAATTCTTTGTACTTGATTCTTTAAAACTATACTAAGCATATTACTTGGTACAGCACACTGTTTGAACTGAGTAACTTTTAA
The DNA here is from genome assembly GCF_007399415.2 of Gopherus evgoodei. Classification (NCBI taxonomy): domain Eukaryota; kingdom Metazoa; phylum Chordata; order Testudines; family Testudinidae; genus Gopherus; species Gopherus evgoodei. The sequence continues at coordinate 67,984,817 of NC_044329.1, forward strand.
AATATGTTGGATGGGGATTTGCAGGTATACCATCAGAGAAATTTATTTATTTTTCTTTTTATAATATATGCTGCTAGTATGTACAATCTGGTGTATTTTAATGGGATGGATGAGGGTTGAGGGCAGGGATGACTGGCTTTTTAGAAGCACCTCTATCTTTGAAGCACCTCTATCTTTCCTAGCAGGGATGCTTTATATATCCAGAACTGAACTTCACCAGAGGCAGGAAAATCCATTTTCCCATTCAGTTCAAACTTTTTTTCTTTTTAAGAAAAGGAACAGTACCATTCTAGCTGGTTCGGTGTATGATCCACAACACAAGACTGGGCCTCAAGAAAGCAAGCAGACCCACAACCAGGTGACCACCTTAATTATAAGCAGAGCAATAGAAAAGAGAATGTGTCCCTTTAGGAAGAAGGGATTAATCCTACACCAAGAGACAGGTACACTAGGTCCACTCCAGAAACATTTCAGAATTGCCCAGGGGAGGGGGAGAAATATTTTTTTTAAGAAGTAGCAACCATGACAACACCAATTATTTAACTACAGAACTGAGATAAGATAGCCATCAATCTTCATATAACAGGTGCTCAAAATAACTAACCATCCCCATAAACTTGCGGAGAGATAGGACATCTGCTAGGGAAATATTATCACATATAGGAGCATAAATAAAAATCAGTAACTTAGAAGTGACAGATTTTTTACATCTTCTTTCCCCACTACTCCCTCACTTATTCTATTTCGTTATTTCCTTTTTCTTTCTCGCCATGTTATTTTTCCTTTTCTCATTTCTTCTTAAGGCTTTTTTTCCCCTCAATCTTTTTTTTTAACCCTTTTATTTTTCTGTAGCTCCTTTTCCCTTTTTCGAAAGGAAGCAACTCCTCTTCTCTCAATCCTTTACCTCTTACACATCCACTCCATTCTATTTTGTACCTCCTTGCTTTTTCCCATGTTGCTGAATACAGCTGCTGCTAGTTAGGTCCTGCTCTTTGTTCTCTCCTGTATTCCAGTGCATCTCACCTGTTTCTCTGGGCTGGTCTACACTACGGGGGAAAATCGATCTCAGATATGCAACTTCAGCTACGTTATGTGAATAACGTAGCTGAAGTCGAAGTATCTAAGATCGAATTACTCACCGTCCTCACGGTGTGGGATCGATGTCTGCGGCTCCCTATGTCGACTACACAACTCTGTTCGGGTTGGTGGAGTTCTGGAATCGATATAAGCGCGTTCGGGGATCAATATATCGCGTCTAGATGAGATGCGATATATCGATCCCCGAGTAATTGATTGCTACCCGCCGATACGGCGGGTAGTGAAGACGTAGCCTCTCTCTCAATTCTTCCTTGCTTCCTCCTTGCATTCCCTGTTTCTCGCTTTCCCCACTGTAAAATGCCCTGATTGGGTGTCATTCTGGTGGTGTTCCCTTTGCTCTTCCTGCACCTGAGCTCTTTCCCCTCTTGGAACTCCCTCATGTCTCTTTCCCTCCAACTCCCAATTTTCTCCTTTCTTGGGACCCATTCAAACTTCTTTCAACCTTTCCCCTCCCACAGCAATTCCTTTCTTCAAAGTTCCTATCATGCTTTTTATTCCTCCTTTGACCATTAAAAAAAAAAAACACTGAAGGCTGTTATTGTGCTAAGTACCTGGGCCTGATGCAGTGACATCAGTGAGATTATTCAGATGCTGAAAGTTAAGCAAATACTTAAGTTCTTTGCTGGATCAAGGCCAAACTTCTCACATTTGAGCCCTTCACCATTAAGGCCCTAAGAGAGTGAAATCCTGATACTGCCACATAAGATGGCCAATGCAAAGCCAGGCAGCTCAGTCCTCTCTCTGATCTCTCTCTACTGGCTTCTTGGTCACCCCTCTGTAGGAGACACATACAGAGCAGAGAGCAGCATGAACCTAACAGAAGGAGAGCAGAGAAGAGAGAATCATAAAAATATCCCCTAGCAGTGGAAAGATGAAGGAAGAGAGCTATTTAGCCCAACCTGACAATTCCTGCATGCAAGAGAAATGCACTGGTCAGACAACTGCACTGTTCTATGGAAACGGGATAGTAAGCGACACTGTTAATAGTACAGAGATAAGGTCTCAGTACACCTTATCAGGCAATTCCCAGAAAAAAAAAACCCTTCTGTTATAGTTCAAAGACATTATCATTCACTTCTGCTAAAAATATCAGAACATAAAAATCCAAATTAAATCCTTGAAAGCCAGGAAATTCCAGAATTTAGATTACATGTACGAAAAAACCAAAAGGTCTGAAATCTGGAAATTCAGAGTTAAGTTTCCACATTCTGGCTCCTCTCTTTGCTTTGCAGAGCATTGGGGCACAGACTAGTCAGGGAACCAGCAGGAAGGAAGAGTCCCAGCTGCCTAGTCAAAAGGAAGATAACAGCCTCTAGTGGCACAGAGGATGCCACAAAAGAAAGCTGTCAGTACAGAGGTGGGACTGGGAAGCCAAAAGTCAGCCACAACTAACCTGCTACTGAACATACAAACAGCAGCTGCACCACTGCCCAGAAGTAATGGTAATAGTGTACCAAGTTTACTCAAAAAGCTCATACATTTTAAGATTTTTTTTTAAATGTCATTCTATGGATGGGTGGTTTATTACCGGGATCGGCAACCTTTGGCACACGGCTCGTGCCGCATCCCGCAGCCCCCATTGGCCTGGAGCAGCAAACTGCAGCCAATAGGAGCCACAATCAGCCGAACCTGCCGATGTGGCAGGTAAACAAACCGGCCCAGTCCGCCAGGTGCTTACCCTGGCGAGCCACGTGCCAAAGGTCGTCGATCCCTGGTTTAATATATAAAACAAACAGAAAAAGGGAAACAAACTTTTGCCCATATTTTCAAATATTAGGGCACTGATTGGCATTTTTCTTTAAGTTTGGTACAATGCTACCAAACAGTGAATGATTTGCAACCTTGTCCTTTAACAATCATCAGTGTGAATCTGGGCAAAAGATACATGAAAAGACTAAGTGATTACTTCTTCTACAAATTCAACCCTAAAAATGGATAATTTTATCTCAAAAGGAAATGCTTTTATTGAAATAGTAAATTATTTTAAAAACAAAAAAAGAACAAGAACAGCCCACTGAAATTTTGAGGAAAATAAAAATAACCTAATCACTCTTGCCATACCACCAAATTGTGAGTCTCCCAAAAATCTCAGTTTGTACATGGTCATTAGAGATTTGTTAGACCTTGGAAGCTAAATTCCACAGAGACTTCGCCTACACCAAGTATCCTCCAGACCAGGCTGTCAGGGCAGAACTGCACTTGCCCTACAATTGCTCCTCTCAGCGGTCAGAAGCCGCTGTGGTACCAGGCACAGGATACTAAAGCCGAGTGACTGTCTCTCCTGAGCTCTGAATGCTCTCCCTATTCAGACCAGGCATCATGAAGGAATAAACAGATAGACTAGAATGCAGGGTGGATAATTTAAATCAGATTTTATTGATAAAATGCTTTTTGAGGAAAACATCTATCTAAAGAGTTTTAATTAAGATACATTATAAATACATCCAACGAAGTGGGTATTCACCCACGAAAGCTCATGCTCCAAAAACAGGTGCCACAGGACTCTTTGTTGCTTTTACAGATCCAGACTATCATGGCTACCCCTCTGATTATAGTTCAAAGATATTTCATCATGGAATAGGGATTATAAATTCTAATTGTCTAATATATGAGACAATATATTCAGGTAATGTTTAAGAAAAGTTTTGTAAATCCAATAGTTCATGGATTAGGGACCCAATCTTATGGGGTTCCAGAGGTTTCTTTATAGATTATTTAGGTTAATCTTTCTATCTACTCAGTGGGACTCAGTGCTCAGACCAGAAGATACCAACAGAGATGTTTAGTTTTGCAGTTCTCAAACTGTGGATTTGTGTCTCCAGAGATAACATGTTTGATAACAGCAAAAATGTTTTTAAATAAATAAACAAATAATATATAGAGGTGAGAAATAACAGACCTCAACTCTGTTGCCCCTCTGCAAATTTGTGTACAGAGAGTCAATCCCTTACGTCTCCTAAAAGTGCAAAGTTTCAAAAAGTTCAATTAATAGAAGATTGTTGGGGGCAGAATAGATCTGGAGAAGGAGAAGAAGTCTGGAGATAAATGTGAGGAGGGAGGGACAGGCAGTTGAAACAAAAGTGAAACTGTTTGAGCAGCATATTCCAGAAGTCTTGAGGTCTTTCCAAGTGTAGCCTTCATTGATTTGAGATGTACCATTCTTTCACTAGAAGGGAAAACGTATAATGGCAGCAGGCCGTAAAAGAGACCCAGTTTGGGAATAAGAACCATTCAAGAAATATACGTTTGCTGATGATGTTTTAAAGAAAGTCACACCAGTGAAATGGTGGAAGTCACTTAAGCACTTGGATTCAGAGACTGTTGAAGTGATAATCTCACTTTTAATACTAATAGCTTCTTCCGCTGGTGTAGAAAGAATATTTTTTCCTTTGGACTAATTCATTCCAAACTGAAAAATCATTTGGGACCTGAAAAAGCAGGAAGGTTTGTTTTTCTTTTCCAGATTATGAACAAACAGGAAAATGAAAGTGAAGATGACTGAGTTAGCTGTAGAAGCCAAATATTTTAAGTTTTTCATGTTGACCTGGCTGACATAGATGATTTAAATTTTGGTTTTTATTTTTTTGTTTAAAAAAAACTATTTTAGTTAAAAACAATTTTAACAAAAACAAATTTGATTTTTAAAAAACTTGAATGTTTAACTAAATTCAAAAATTCATATGCTTGTTTTATTAAACTATTATATGTTTGCTGTTGAAGAAAAAAATCCAGAATACATAACACTGTTGTTTTAGTTAAATAAAAGAATTTAAATGTCTGTCTGGTGATGTTCTCCTCCTAAGACAGCATGGCAAGAAAATCCTCCAAATATGAATGATTAACCTGTTGAATTGAAGATAGTTCACCTCCCACTGACTTCAAGAATATCTGCTTCAATTACCTTTGGTAAATGAAATAACCAAACAATCATTCATTTTCTGATAGAGCTGTAAAACTAATCTGAAAAGTTTTCAAAATAAATCACTTTAAAAATGTATAGTATGTACCTTCTAAAAATGAAACCTACATCTATCTCTGAGTTGTGAAGAATATGTATTAAGGTTATAACAACCAAAAAGAAGGTACTTTTACGTAGAAATCCATGATTAAATTGAGTCTTCCTGACTAGTGATTTAAATCATGATTTAAATCAAATCCACCCTGCTAGAATGCAAAGGGATGGTGAGAGGGGAGACTGGGCTAAGGGTCTGGAGCAGGGAGGAAGAAGGTGGGAGTCTGAGGTCTGGAGCCAGGGGACTGTGATGTAGGGTCTGGGGGCCAGGACAGACTAAAAGGGTCAGGGGAAGAAGAGTCTGTAATCATTAGAGTATATTTCCCTCAGAACCGGGATTCCTGAGTGTCAGCATTGCTCTGCTGGCAGCAAATAGCTATGAAATGCACTGACAAAATGTGTGCCTCATTTCCCTCTGGTAGATGGCCCACACAGCAGCAGTAGGCTGTCATCCTTTATCAGTTACTGTTACCTCAAGCAGTGAAGTTTGCATGGTGGAGCTAAAGGTTTGAACTCTGCAGATGAACCATGGTTCCACATTTGGAATTTGGTTTTTTTCCCACTTTTTTTTTAAATAAACCTGGAAAATTACGTATAAAAAACTACATTAAAAAATGTTAATGTTGCAGAGTTAAGCACTTAAAATTTAGGTAATGCCAAAATTAAGGCTTCCTGTGTGACGGCCACCTGATTTTAACAACATTTTATAGCACTTTATTTGTTCAAAACACAATTATCAGGCCTAGAAATTTACTCTTCTCCAAGTCTGGAATTCTCATGTAATCAACTGAGTCTAACTGCTGGGGCTTTGAGAAAACAGCTCCAAATATCATGGAACTCATGATAAAACCATGAGAGTTGGCAACACTTCATTCCACAAAGGACTTCTCCCCTAGAGAATGTTCAGACAGAGGTAAATAACTGTTGTAACTATTGCTGAACAAACACTAATATGATAAAGACCACGGTGTTACTGCAGGGCTAGCATAGTAAAGTCCAAAGTCTGTCTGTTACATCATGCATCCACAAGCAACTTCTACTGGTTTTTTTTTTCCCCATGATTCTGGCTTGTGAGATTCTTATTCCCTGAGCAGTATGGGAGGTCTGGGGACTGCAGGGGAAAAAAAGGGAGTACCCTTCCATCAAATGCCACTTGTATAGATTATTATGTGGACAATAATTATCTTTTAAGATAGAAAATTTCCAAGTTGCTTGCTGGTACATAAATACTTTAGGCTCTCCACTTGCTAAAAGATAATAAACATTCCTCTATTATCATCCAGTAAATGAAAAGGGGCGTCCTCACCAGTATACTGCTTCAATGACAGCATCTCTGGTTTTATTCACAAACTGATCTGAAAAGCAGTTGAAACTAAAGATAAAAAGGTAATTAGTGTCTGCAGAATGTTTCATGAAGTACAACATAAATCTAACATACATATGTAATTACAATCCTTTCACCATTCTCCACAACCAGAGAGGGTACTAATATACAACATCACATAAGTCTAGTCAAAATTTCCCACTGTTCCTAATACAGATTGAGCTCCATTCTAGTATAGGTAGCCACAAACATTCTAAGCATTGTGTCATCTAACCTGTCTTCGAGCAGACATAATTGACGTGATCCTCAAAATACTGGTGGCAGCCAGTGGCCCATCGATAAGGCGCCAGTGTCCGGACTACAGGGGTGTGATTTGCAGAGTGCACTACAGTGTTGGGCTCTAACTGTTCCATGTAGACTCTATTGGCATGAACTAAAAAGTTACCTTGTTCTCACTATCACACAGGACTACAGTAACACAAACTAGGGATCTTTTTGTTTGCCCCAGGAGGATGTACATGGGGCAGTTACAACACTTAGAGAGCTCTACAAATCACACTGGACTGGACTGCAGCATCACGTACACAAGCCTCGAGGTTCCCAGAGTTGAGACTAGTAGAGCTTAACCAGTGTTAACAAAGTAGGATTTTTGCAAAGCTCTCTTCTGTCTCTTATGTGGTATATATATAATGAATACACACAGAAGAGCACAAAGTTTAATTAATGAATTCCTATATGAGTATAAAGAAAGAATCTTTTTCAGCTATTCTGTTTATGATGCAAAAGAGACAACAGAATCCAGCTAACTCTCCCATATCTGTATTGGTTCTGCAAAGAGTACCCACAGTAAACACTTATTTTAGCCAGTAAAGGAGATATTACATTGAATACTCTCAAAAAACAGGTCGGTAATAATGTACCAATTTCACAGAGTCACTTTTCAGAGTACAAATGAACTATAAAGTAAAGGTATACTATGTTTAACAGTACAGATCATCTGCAAAAGAAACTGAGCCACATCAGTATTCTTGATTTAACACTGATAAAACCATTTAGGAAACAGCCAGAGTGATGTACTCTGAAAATACATGGTCTAGATCTAGTAGCATAGTTTTAGTAGTAACTAATCACAATACATTTAAATAAGTTACTGTAGAAGGTAGATTTTTGAAATAAGATCAGAATCTAACATTTAAAGTATTGTTTTCATCACTTCAAATATTTGAAACCACTATTTTAAATAACCCCAAACATTTTTATTTTTCTTTGTCTCAAGTTAAATATTTGAATTTTAGTTTTTACTTGTTAATGAGTACTAGTCTCACTTTCTAGTGAATAGTAGTAGTGAGAGTCAAAAATGGATCACACTCACACTATTTCTGGTTATTGTCCCATAAAAGGGCCTAATACTAAAAGCAGCAGAGTACCTGCAATTCCCATTGAAGGAAAGAGCTGAAGGGACATATCATTATTCAGGATTAGGTCCAAAATAAAAAATCAAGGGAAAAAGAAGAAGCGGACTCCCTGGGGTGGAAGGTACAGGATTGCTAAACTTATTTTCTTTACAAATCAGATACTGGGTTTTTTCTCTGTAAATAGTATTTCTCCAATGGAGTACATCAAGAGCTCTGAGCCTTTTGATATGCGACCAATGTAACAACAGATTTTTGACAACCAATACAAGTTGTTTCAAGGCTCCTGTCGAGCATCATCAACACAAAGGCTGTAGTGGTAACATAATATTCATGTTGTTACAGGTAGATAGATGAGACAGATCTGGTCACAATGAAATTATAGTAATTAAAAAATAAGGACGTTTAAGTTTTAAAGGAAATCAACTTTTATCCAGGAACATTTCAGAAGCAGAACAGGAGCAAACAAACAACATTACTAATGCAACACACAAAATTAGAGTAGCAGCTATAGGTGGGGGATTCTAACTACTTTTTACAGACAATGTAGGTCATGCATAATTTTATTACAGCATAGCTTAATTAGAATCATACAACTTAATTAGAACCACTAAATGAAACTCTAGTAACTGGGGAGAACCAATGTTCTTCAATGCAAAATACTGATCTCACAGCTGAAGTTGAAAAAAGGACAAAAGTGATGAAATGAAGATGAGAGGACCACCTACTGGGAATGGGAAGCAAGTGGGGAAAGACATTTCATGAGCATAGTGTAAAACCTGTTACACTTTGCCCTGGTGGTAGTAGAAGCAATTAGATGACCTTACTCTTTCACTCCCCACCCCAGAATAATAGAGACACATCTATGCATCCAAAGTGATGCAGAGTACTCTGTTCAATGTCCAATATCCAGAGAGGTGGAGCTAATTGGAACACCTGTCATAAACAGATAAGTAAGAGTTAATAGAACAGAAGTACTTCATATCTCTTTTGCCTGTAAAGGGTTAACAAGATCAGTAAGCCTGGCTGTCACCTGACCAGAGGACCAATCAGGGGACAGAATACTTTCAAATCTTGAGGGAGGGAAGTTTTTGTGTGTGCTGTTAGTTTTTGGTTGTTGTTCTCTCTGGGTTCTGAGAGGGACCAGACGTGCAACCAGGTTTCTCTCCAATCTCTCTGATACAGGCTCTTGTAAGTTCAGAATAGTGAGTACTAGGTAGATAAGGCAAGTTAGGCTTATGTTTGTTTTCTTTATTTGCAAATGTGTATTTGGCTGGAAGGAGTTCAAATGTGTATTTTGCTGAAAGGATTTTAATTTGTATTTGTACACTTAGGCTGGGAGGGTATTCCCAGTGTCTATAGCTGAAAGACCCTGTACAATATTCCATCTTAAATTTACAAAGATAATTTTTACTGTTTTTCTCTCTTTAATTAAAAGTTTTTCTTTTTTAAGAACGTGATTGTTTTTTTATTCTGGTGTGAGACCCTAGGGGACGGGGTCTGAATTCACCAGGGACTTGGTGGGGAGAAAGGAGGGAAGGGGGAAAGAAAGGTTAATTTCTCTCTGTGTTAGGATCACTTTCTCTCTCAGGGAGAGTCTGGGAGGGGGAGAGAGAAGGAGGGGGGAAGGTGCATTTTCCTCTCTGTTTTAAGATTCAAGGAGTTTGAATCACAGTGATCTTCCAGGGTAACCCAGGGAGCGGAAGCCTGGGAGAGGCAACGGTGAGGGAAAGGGTTTACTTTCCTTGTGTTAAGATCCAGAGGGACTGGGTCTTGGGGGTCCCCAGGCAAGATTTTGGCGGGACCAGAGTGTACCAGGCACTGGAATTCCTGGTTGGTGGCAGCGCTACAAGTACTAAGCTGGTAATTGAGCTTAGAGGAATTCATGCTGGTACCCCATCTTTGGACGCTAAGGTTCAGAGTGGGGATTTATACCATGACAACCCCCCAATGGATGGCCTGAAGCTGAGGGAGACAGAATCACCGGTGGAGGAACAAAATACTTCAATACAATGAAGGCTAAAATGGAAAGAATGAACTGAAAAGGGAGAGAAGAGAGTGTAGCAGAAGAGTAGAATGAAGGGAAAAGTAAGCAGTAAACTGGAGTGGAGTGAGAGCAAAGTGTAACAGTGTCTATTAACTATTTTCGGCATTCTTGATCAAAATGAATGTCTAAAAGATTCATCATCACTGATCCAACACCTGATCATGGACTACATTTTTCCCTCTTTGGTATGCACATTAGTGAGGGTTAGTCTAATGTAATTAAATTTTGAAGTCTGTATCTGAAGGACTGTCAAATATTAAGTTAATACTGTACTTACTTGAACAACCACAGAAGAGAACATTTTTACAAAATGTAGCCCCTAATATTACAGCTGTATGATAAAGAAAAAGTGGCTAACATATGCATACAGTCTAGTAAAATGCACACAGTCTATTAAAATGCACATAATTTATTTGACTCAAAATGAAAACATATCTAACAAGTAATTCCATTCATCTGGCCCTTTTTTACCCAGCCTTAAGATATACAAATGCATGCCTTTTCACCAGAAACAGCAGCTGGGAATGAAAAGGAAAGCATTCAAATGATCATTTTCACATCATATTCCATCCTCTTTTCACCAGCTTCTCCTCAGTCTTTCTTTGAGCTCCATTCTATTACAAGAGAGCTGCTTTTTAAATCAATTCATATTTCCATAATCCACACTGCTGTTTCTCCCTCTTCTCCCCAGGGTGGACTAACCCCTACATCCAGAACTATGGCTTACAATTGTCATTAAGACCTATAACAATAACAAGATAACAAAAGAGCTGGTAGAGATGAGGCTAGCTGGTACCATATGCTGATCAAGTTCAGCATTTTTAAATCATGGAAAAGCTCCATAAAACAAAGCTATGACAATCGTAACAATAAGTATACTTGCAGTTGCCACCTGTCTCCAAAAATGCAGGAAAGTCTGATTTTTGAAATCAGTGCTGCATCCACTTTGTAAAAAATGGTGCCCCCATATAAATTATTTTTTGTGTGTTATGAGGTGAAAGAGAGGATAAATGACATTGCTTAGACTGCATCTTGGAACATTTTAAATCCTGAATGTTATGGGGGTTTTAGTGACGGCTTTCAAAACATTTAAACAAATAATTGTCCTAAAGCAAGTTTACCAAAGCAAAGTGGAAACCTTCTGTTCAAATAACTCAGTGTAGCAAGTCACATTTATAAAATGGCTAAAAATAACTGTTGTTATTCCATTAGCTGCAATTTACACATGAAAGAAAAATAAAAGCATTCCTTACTTACACACACAGTTTCTTAATAATTTTTCCTTACGTCCTTTTGACTTAATAAATATCAGATGCTTTTCAGCCATAAAGGAAGTTAAGGAGCCAGCAATTCATAGGAAATTATCTACCTTAACCTCAGCAGGGTTTAGCTAGCAGGCAGATCATTGCTATTATCTGAGTTGGACCAAGCATTTTCCTGGATGTCACTTAAGGCTATAAGTTAGAACATAAGAACGGCCATACTAGGTCAGACCAAAGGTCCATCTAACCCAGTATCCTGTCTTCCGACAGTGGCCAATACCAGGTGCTTCAGAGGGAATGAACAGAACAGGTAATCATCAAGTGATCCATTCCCTGTCGCCCATGTCCAGTTTCTAGCAAACAGAGGCTAGCACCATTCCTGCCCATCCTGGCTAACAGCCATTGATGGACCTATCCTCCATGAACTTATCTAGTTCTTTTTTTAACTCTGTTATAGCCTTGGCCTTCACAACACCTTCTGCTAAGGAGTTCCACAGGCTGACTGTGCGTTGTGTGAAGAAATACTTCCTTTTGTTTGTTTTAAACCTGCTGCCTATTAATTTCATTTGGCAAACCCTAGTTCTTGTGTTATGAGGAGGAGTAAATAACACTTCCTTATTTACTTTCTCCACAGCAGTCATGATTCTCCCCAGGGTGGACTAACCCCTACATCCAGAACTATGGCTTGCGACTGTCATTAAGACCTATAACAATAACAAAATAACAAAAGAGCTGGTAGAAATGAGGCTAGCTGATACCATATGCTGATCAAGTTCAGCAAGTTCCTAAATTTCTGTAAAGGTTGCAGTGACCGTACCATTTATATAAAAGAATACTTTCAAGGTTAAGCAGAGATCCATGTTTGACACACATTCAGGGTATGTCTACACAGCAAAGAAAAACCAATAGCTGACCTGTGCTAGCCAACTCGGACTCACAGGGCTCATGCTGTGGGGCTGTTTCATTGCTGGGCTTGGGCTTGGGCTTGAGCCAGAGATCTGTTACCCTCACACTCTGCAGAGCCCTAGAGCCCACGCTCCAACCCAAGCTCAGAAGTCTACACAGCAATTAAACAGCCCCACAGCCTGGGCTCCACGAGTCCAAGTTGGCTGGCATGGGCAAACTGTGGGTTTTTCTTTGCTCTGTAGACATGCCCTTAATCTCAAATCCATAGACACAAATATTCTCCAGATAACAAAAACACCATCAACTCACCAGCATAAGAGCAGAACCAGTAGCTTAAATTCCCCTTTCAGATTGGTTGACCAAAGTAAAAAAAAACAAAGATTTGTTGCATCTCTGAAGCAAACACCCTTGTATTTCCCAGGAGCATGTGAAAGGAGCATTTAATGCCTCATCAGTGCAGAAGAATGACGGGCAGAAAGATAGCGAGATGCATCTCCTCATATCATCTCTGCAGCCTTGACAGAAGTACAGACTACCTGATATATTGGGCTTGTGTTGGTCTCACAGGTGAGGAGCTGGGATTTTAAGCCTATTACAGCTGCCTTTTATATATTATTGTTTGCAGCGTTCTTGTAGCTGTGTTGGTCCCAGGATATTAGAGAGACAAGGTGGGTGCAGTAAAATTTTTTATCTTTTATCTGATAGTGAAAGAAACAAGCTTTCAAGCTTACACAGACCTGAAGAAGAGCTCAGTGTAAGCTCAAAAGCTTGTCTCTTTCACCAACAGAAATTGATCCAATAAAAGATAGTACCTCACCCACTCTGTCTCTCTTTTATACCTCACTGAATTTAACATGACTCAATGTTCATTATCCAGAATACAAGTTTGTCTTCTGAAAACCAAATTCAGCTTTTCATAGCACTTGTACTTTTATAGAACTTGTATTATTATTTAAGTCAGAAAACAATATTTTCTCCTCCATGCTGCTCTGGTCTCTATTACTGCTGATTTCATTGATATTTCCAGACACCAAGGACTAGGTACAAGATGCAGAGCAATCTGGCTGTGATCCAGCAGCACACTTAAGCATGTGCTCAATTTTCAACACAGATGTCATCCCATTTACCTCAATGGAACTACTCACATGTCCAAAGTTAAGCATGAATTTAAGTGCTTTGCTGGATCAGGGCCAGAATGCTCAGCACTTGGCAGGATCGAACCAGTACAGCAGACATCTGTTATACCACAGAAATCAGACATTGACTAAATGTACCATAACTGGAAAGGATGTTAGGATACCTAAGAAATGAGACAGTCAAGAACACAGAGACTATTAGAATTCCTTTATGTAAATCAGTTGTGCAGCCTCATATAGAATAGTGTGCATATTACTGGTCATCCCATCTCAAAAAGGATATTAGAATTAGAGAGGTTTTAGTGAATGATAACAAGAATGAGCAAGGACATGGAAAAGCTCTCACATGAAGAGACTGAAATGGTTGGAATTGTTTACCTTAGTAAGGACATGACTAAGAGAGGACATGATAAAACTATACAATATAATTAAGAAGGTGTAGAGAAGGTAGATCAGAAACTTCCCTGTCTTGCAACAAGGGGAGCAAGAAATTAAATTAAAAAGTGACAAACTAAAGACTGATAAAATAAAATATTTTTTCACACAATGCATATACTATACCATGGACCAAGAACTTAGTAAGATTCAGACCAAGAACTTAGTAAGATTCAAAAAGGGATCAGATATTCATATGGATACCAAGAATATCTAGATTTATCATAATTAATTATAACAACAACTTTGGAAGGGATATTAAACCCTACTGTTCAGGACTTATGCCAACCTCTTAGGCCAACTATTATTAAAAAAGCAGGCATTATAACGGTCTGAAATTTGATTTAAAAAATTTTTCATCCTTCTGCTATTTGGCTGACTAGTTATACAGAATACTTATCAATTCTCTATTTCATCGGTGCCATGGTGTTGTTTCTAATATTCCTAGGGAGAACTGAATTGCAACTCCCAAAATGACCTGCAAGAAGCTCCACATCTTTGCCAGGGGAAACTGTCATTTGATGATGTTATGAAAGGAGCACTCTCAATGAGGGACAACCAGGAATAAAGCTGCTTGGTGAAAAACTTGCGAATTAAATCCTGACCCCACTGATATCAATAATAGTTTTGTCAGTGACTTCAGTGGAACCAGATTCCCTCCATAGTCTGTCCAGTTACTGGGGCTTAGTGCTGCACCAAGGCATTACTACATTTTCTGCCAGAGATACCCTTTTTGTTTTTAAACAATTATACAGGATTGGGGGTGGGGGTTGTTTTGTTTTGGTGGAGTTTTTTGGCTTTTTTTTAAAAAGCACTTTGAAATAGAACTATTTTTTCGACAAAATTGTTCAGAACAAAACAGATGAGAAGGTATTCACCTTGCAGTAACTGAGCTTCTTCGAGATGTGTCCCCCTGTGCGTGCTCCACTCAGATGATGGTGCGTCCTGGTGCTGTTAATCAGAGATCTTTGGTAGCAGTGCCTGGTCGGGACGCACATGCTCAGGTGTTGTCTCGCAGTGTCATTAGGGTCTGTCTGTGCGCACACATCCCACATCCCCTCAGTTCCTTTTTTACCGTAGAGTTATCTGATTTGTACTCCAAAGTAGAAGGGAGGAGGGTGAGTAGTGGAGCACCCACAGAGACTCATATCTCGAAGAACCTCAGTAACTGCACAAGGTAAGTAACCTTCTCTTCTTCTTCAAGTGCTGTCCCTGTGGGTGCTCCACTTCAGGTGAACGTGAAGCAGTACCCAATATGGTTGGTGGGACTCTGGAGTTGCGTCATTGATAACGGTAGACAGTACTATGTGGCCTACTATGGTATCTGCCATACTGTCCTGTGTGGTAGCGTAATGTTTGGCCAACATGTGGTCCAATGCCCATGTAGCCGCCTTGCATATGTCGGTAACAGGTATTTTTTCAGGAATGCAACGGATGTTGACAGCGCACTAATAGAGTGTGTTCTATGCCCTTGTGGGGTTAAGCATTCTGGGTCTAATAGCAGGACCTAATGCATTCGGCTATCCACTTGCAGAGTTATTGCTTGGAAACAGCAGCACCCTTTGATCATTCAGTAGTGGACATGAATAGTCTAGGTGATTTACAGAATGTCTTAGTTCTGTCCAAATAAAAGGCAATTGCACGTCTGACATCAAGAGTATGTAATGCCACTTCCTGTGGGTTCTTATGAGGTTTGGGGTAGAATGCAGGTAGGTGTATTGGCTGATTGAGATGGAAGGTGGACGCCACCTTGGTAAGAAATTTGGGGCGGAGTCGCATCAATCTTGTCTTTAAGGAAAATTGTGTAGGGAGCATATGGCCTTTAGTGCGCTTATTTCCCCAACTCTTCTTGCCGACATTATGGCAACTAAGAAAGCCACTTCATGGACATGTGTAGTATGGAGGAGGTAGCCAGTGGTTCAAAGGGAGTTTTCATGAGACCCCGGAGAACTAGGTTCAGATTCCAGGTAGCTGTAGGTAGGTGAATCTCAGAGTAAATGTTCTGAAGGCCCATAAGGAAGGATTTTATGGGGGGTGAGTGAAAACTGAAAACACGTCCAGCGTGTCATGGAAGGTATTAACTGCCACAAGGTATTCTCTGATAGAGCTGAGCATTAGTTCATCTTTTTTTAGTTGTAAGAGGTAGTCCAAGATATCAGGGAGAGGCACGGTGCAGGGTAGCAAGTTTCTGTTGGAGCACCATATGGAGAATCGTTTCCACTTTTGCAGGTAAGTCTTATGAGTGGAGTCTTATCTACTATGCAGGAGGACACGCTGGAGCTGCTTTGAACAAGCAAGTTTGTGTGTTTGGAATCATGCCATCAGATGGAACTTCTGCAGTTGTGGATGGAGAATCCGACCATTGCCCTGGGAGACCAGATCCGCTGTGTTGGGAAGAGTTCTTGGAAGGCAGATGGACATGCACGGCAGGTAAGGATATCATGTCTGTCTGGGTCAGGCTGGGGCAATAAGTATGATCCTGGCCTTGTTCTCTTTGATCTTGTGCAAGACTCTGTGTATCAGCGGGACCGGTGGGAAAGCATACATGAGTGTCTTGTTCCATGGAATGAGGTACGCAGTCCCAAGTCCCGCTCTGGAGTAGAATAAATGGCATTTGCGGTTTTGTGTTGTGGTAAACAGATCTAAAGACGGGTGCCCCAGTGGGAGAAGAGCTGTTGCAGGATTGGGGGGGTGTAATTCCCATTTACGTTCTTGTGAGAAGTGTCTGCTGAGTGTGTCTGTGGTAGTGCAGGTAGGAAGCAATGATCTCTATGCAATGTTGTATGCACCAATTCCATAGCTGGATGGCTTCTGTGCACAGGGAGTGTGATCACGCTCTTCCCCTGCCTACCCCACATCTGTTGACGTAGAACATGCATGCTATACTGTCTGTCAAGACTCAAATAGATTTGTTCCTTATGATTGGCAGAAAGTGGAGGCAGGCATATCTGACTGCTCTGAGCTCTAGAAGATTTATGTGTAGACGCGCCTCTGACAGGGACCTTCTGCCTTGTGTTGTGTGATCTCCCAGGTGCACTCCCTAGCCTATCAGGGAAGCGCCTGTCATGAGCATGAGCACAGGGGAATTTTGATGGAAGGGGATGCCCATGCATACATTTCCCATTTTTGTCCACCATTGTAGGGAGACTAATACCTTTGCTGGAGGAGTTAAAATCATGTGGAGGCTGTGCCTGCTGGGTTTTTATATGGAGCTGAGCCAACCCTCAAGGCACCTCATATGCAGTCTGGCGTATTTGACCATGAAGGTGGTGGCCACCACGTGGCCAAGAAGCTGCAGGCATGTTCTGACCTCTACTTTGGGGCAAACAGATAACGAGTGTATGAGATGTGTGATGGTGAGGAATCCAGTGTATGGAAGTGAGGCTCTGGTCAAAATTGAGTCCAGATGAGCTCCGATGAACTCGATTTGCTGTGTGGATATCAGGGTGGATTTTTGGAAGTTTATTTGCAGGCCGAGACTGTGGAAGAAGGAGATGGTAAAACGAATAGCCTCTAATGTCTCTTCATATGATCGGCCTTTGATAAGGCAGTTGTCTAGGTAAGGGAAAAGTATAATTCCATGTTTGTGTAGGTGCGCCACCACTACTGTGAGTGTCTTGGAGAACACTCTCGGTGCTATGGAGAGTCCGAAGGGTCACACTCTATATTGGAAGTGGTAATGCCTTACTGTGAATCGCAGATAGTGTCTGTGGGCCAGGTGAATAAATATATGAAAATAGGAATCCTGTAGGTCGAGGGCTGAGAACCAGTTCCCTTTTCCAGAACAGGTATTATTGTGCCAAATGTGACTATCTTGAATTTTTGTATGCATACGAATTTGTTCAGTCTTCGTAGGTCTAGTATAGGTCGCCATCCTCCACTTTTCTTCTGGGTCAGAAAATAATGAGAGTAAAAACCTTTTCCCTGATGCTGTGCTGGTACAGGTTCCACTGCATCAAGCTGTAGAAGATGAGTCACCTCTGCTTGAAGTAGGTGCTCGTGAGAGGGGTTCCTGAAGAGTAACAGGGAAGGAGGAAAGGTGGGTGGGCATGAAATGAAAGGGATGGAGTAGCCCGATTGTACTATTTCCTGGACCCAGCGGTCCTGTGTGACCAGTTTCCAGACATAGTGGAAAAACTGGAGACGGTGGCCAAATGGGCAAGCAAGTGGTGGTGCCAAGAATGGTCGTGCAGACCCCCGACCAAGGCTTCAAAATTGTTGTTTGTTTCCCGACATGTGGGATGTAGTTAGTTGCGCTTGGTTTTGTCTGTGCCTGGGAGGTCAGCTGCGGTTCCCCCTATTATCATATGGTTTAGACTGGGGCCGGTGATATTGTTGTGCATGGGGCCTCTGATAAGGTTGATACCATTGCCTCCTGAGGAGGAAAGGGTATATCTCCAGTGTGCACAGAGTGGCCTTGGAGTCTTTCATGGTGTGAAGGACTTCATCGGTTTTTTTGGAAAAAAGTTTATCCTTATCAAAGGAAAGGTCCTCCAGTTTGGTTTGCAGGTCTTTAGGGATGCCAGATGAAGCTAGCCAGGAAGACCTGCATATCACTACCGCGGGCAGTAGTATGGGCTGCTGTGTCTGCCATGTCCAGGGATGCTTGTTGCTCCATCTTAAACAGCAGTTGACCTTCGACAAGGACTGATTTAAAATCTGATCTTCTGTCCTCTGGGATATGGGAGGTAAATTCAAATAACTTGTTGCAATTGTCATAGTCATAGTTTGGGAGGAGGGCAGAGTAATTTGCAATTCTGAATTTCAGAGTGGAGGAGGTGTAAACCTTGCAGCCCAAGAGGCCCTTATCTTGCAGTGTGGGCCAGTATTGTGGTTGCTTGGTTCTGTGGGTCACTGCCTCAATCACAAGAGAGTTGGGCTGTGGGTGGGAAAATAAGAAGTCTATGTTCAGCCCTTTTATATGTTGGTGGGACGGAGGAAGGGGTCTGCCATATAGTGTCAGGGATTCCAGTAGGGCCTCATTTATAGGTAGTGTGATCTTTGATGGTGCAGAGGGTTGGAAGATTTTCAGGAGTCTGTGTTGTGTCTCCTGCACGTCCTCTAATGGAATGTCGTGGCTGAGTGCCAACCTGTTAAAAAGTTGCTGGAACTGCTTAAAATCATCCACATTCTGTGGTGGTAGTGGCATCAGAGCTTCATCTGCAGCTGACAGAGAATTATGATAGGATGATTCAGGGAAGGTTCGTAGCCCACTTCTTCGAGAGGGGGCTCAGGAGCTCTGGATGTAGATGGAGCTGGATGGAAGTGTAGACAGAGGTGCAGACCAGGTCCACGGTCGGGTGAAGGGTCCGCGAGAATGATTGGCATCACAGACAGAAAATGGGTACCACTGTGGCCATTGCATAGAGTATGGGGGGACAAAACAGGGAAATTGAGGCAGGTTCTTTTGAGGTACCATGCCTTGAAATAGGTGTGGCTCCGGTGGTGGAGGAGAGTCAGGTGGGGAAAACTCTGCCTGCTGTGATATGTCATTCTCACTGTCGGTGAGTGTGGCCAGGTCAGGTGGTGTAAGTGGTTGATCAAAGAGTGCACGCTTGGTGCTGAGGAGAGGAGAGTCAGGCTCTGGGGCCATGGAGATGTCAGCATGGTTTAAGAAATGTTGCTGCGCCCTGGGTTGTGGTGCCACGAGTCTCGGAGAGTGAGCTGATGTACACAGAGACTTCTGTTTAGCCTTAGAGGGCACTGGTGGCCACATTTAAGTGCCATCCAGTGGTGGCACATCCACAGCGGGGGTTATTGTTGGTCTCAGTGCCGATGGTCTTGTCAGCACCGGGGTGGAACATGCGGCCGGTACCGAGTCCATCTGCAGTGCCAGTAGCTTCGGTGCCAAGTAAAGCTGCCCACTGTGGGGAGTCAAGTCCTTGTTTCTGCACCCTGTGTGCACCATGCCTGACGTTTTGGGGCAGCCATCTGTGCCAGTCTTTGGTGCTGTCAGCACAGAAGGAAGTGACTTCGCCAGAGACCTTTTTTGTTTATTTAGGTCCCTGTATGGAGAGAGTGGGGCTTCCTGCCTCTTCACAGGAGAGGGTGAAACCGTGCTCCTGATCGGTTCCAACCTGGTACGGGAGCATGAGGAAGACGGTTACTTGTGACCATCTCCACTGGTGGTTGCAGGGATTTCTCCATGAGGAGCTTTCAGATGCAGGTCTCTGTCGCAGCGAGCCCTGGATTTCAGGCTATTACAATGAGCACACTTTGCAGGAACGTGTGTCTCACCTAGACACTTCACACACAGTGAGTGTCCATCAGACTGCGGCATAGACTTATTGCAGAACGCACATTTTTTGAATCCAGAGGATCCTGGCATCACGAAGCTATGACTGCCTAGGGGGAAAGTCTCAGTAGAAGACAAACTTGAGAGAAAGAAAGTTTGTTTGTTTTTGTTTTGTTTTTTAAACTAACGAATAATGAATGACTATTCTAAAAGAAGGGAAAGAACTGGGATATTTCTAGCTAACTATTTCTACTTGTTTCCCTCAGTGACCAGGGAAAGATATTCAGCATTTCCCTGAGTCCTGTCCTCAGCCCAGGATGGTTGAGAAGGAAGTGAGGGGGTGTGAGACACGTGCGCACAGACAGACCCTAACACCACCACAAGACAACAGCTGAGCACGTGCGTCCCGACCAGGCACTGCTACCAAAGATCTCCAATCAACATTGCCAGGACACACTGTCACCTGGAGTGGAGCACCCACAGGGACAGAACTTGAAGAAGAAGTATGGATTCCAATGGCTAAAACACAGACTCAAACATTCAGTCTCTTGTCACATAACTGCCACTGAATTCAGTGGGAGTTTTGAATGTAATCGGACTGCAGAATGGGGTGTTCACACATAGATGTACAAAATATATTATCCATCTAAAATTTAAGATTACCCACCCGCCAGCTGCCATTCCCACAGTTCTGAGTTTGCGGAGGTAACCAGGCAAACTGGAGATCTATTTGTGCTCAGTTCAACCATCCAAAGAGAGTGTTTCTACAAGCAGCAGACTAAATTAGCCATTAGAGGCTATTCTACCTAAAAGTACAATATAGGTCCTGAAGACCAGATTCTGCCTAACTTGACCCTTGCATGGGTGCACAGTGTGTACACAGGTAGTGATTACAGCATAAGAAGTCTTAAGTTTAAAGGTTAACAAAATAAAGATACTGTGCAAGATCCTCAGCTAGCATAGATCAGTGATTTACATCAGCTGAAGATCTGGCCTTTTGTATTGCTTCAAAAGACTGTAAAACAAAATGTGATGTCATTGATTTTTTTAAAGCAGTGTGTACTCAAACTGTGAGTCAGGACCCCAAAGTGGGTCGCAACCCCATTTTAATGGTGTTGCCAGGGCTAGCGTTAGATTTGCAGGGTCCCAGGACCAAAGCCTGAGCCCAAGCACAATAGCTTCAGCCCTGGGTGTCGGGTCTCAGGTTACAGGCCCCCTCCCACCTTGGGCTGAAGCCCTTGAGTTCTGGCCTTCCCACCTGAGACAGCGGGGCTCGGGCAGGCTCAGACTTTGGGCCCCCCATCCTGGGGTCATATAGTAATTTTTGTTGTGAGAAGGGGGTCATGGTGCAAAATACGAGAGAAATACTTTCAATACTGGAAATTCAATTGAAAGAAGTTTGATTTTCTCTCAAAAGATAACTAAATGAACAAATTTATGAATGAGTGAAAGGTTGTAGTGGGCAAAAATAATTTGTTTGCAACCATTATTGTACTTCTGAAACTGATGACATCTTTCACCAAACCTCCTTCACCAAATAAATATGGAAATACTATGGCAAAAAGGGTAGCAAAGTATTCTTCCTAAATGAACAAACTTAATTGAAATTTGTATTTTCATCCCACGATACATTTTCTATCTACAGTTCCCAAAACATAAAGACAACTGTTTCCTCGTTTGATGCTACCTTACTTCTACTTCAGTTAGTGAATTGGTCATGATCTTTCTAGTTTAACTTCAGTATTAGATTAATCAATTAACTTTTTAATTGTCATTTCTTTATTGCCTACTAGAGAGTCTCAGCTTAAGCACTTGTGTCTTCTATTTGCTTGCTAGCTTAAATGATTTCATCGTTCATCTTTCTATATTGATGTTGAGACTTCTGTCATCTCATTCCTTTACTGTGTTTTGTGACCATGTTTGTTACCGTGTGCATGGAAGAATAATATACAATTGATGCTGATGTGCCATTGTTTTAACGAAGGTCTTTTCAGTGCCCTACTTTTCCAGATATCTTATAATAGAATTTCTCCAACTCTGTCAAACTACTTTCCCATAGCAGAAATTCCAGAATAATGGTAAGTTGTACAGTTGTCTGACATCTCAATGATATGATTAGTTTCTTCATACAAAGGTCTTCTATTGCACTGCACTCTACAACTTGCTTGTGGCTCAGCTTCACTGGATGGTATACAGCTAATTTCTAGGTGAAAATCATGCCAAGCTAACCAAGTTTCCTTCTCTGACAGGGTTACTGGTCTAGTAGACGTGAGGAAGCAGAACTGATTTATGTAGATTTTATTAATGCTTTGACATTCTCATAAGAAAAATAGGGAAATGTGGTCTAGAGGAAACTACTATAAAATGGATGCACAAACTGCTTGAAAAAACACACTCAAAAAATAGTTATCAGTGGTTCACTGTCAAACTGGAGGACATATCGATTGGTGCCACACAAGGATCTGTCACAGTTCAGTACTATATTTTTATTAAGTTGGATAATGGTGTGGATAGTATGCCCATAAAATCTGCAGATGACACCAAGCTGGGAGGTTGTTGCAAGCACTTTAGAGGACAGGATTAGAATTCAAAAGGACCTGGAAAAATTGGAGAATTGGTCAATTGACAAGATGAAATAGCAGTAGAGACACGTGCAAAATATTACACTTAGAAAGAAAAAATTAAATGCACAACTACAAAATGGGGAATAACCAGCTAGGCTGTAGCACTGCTGAAAAGGATCTGGGGATTAAAGTGGATAACAAATTGAATATGAGCCAACAATGTGGTGCAGTTGCTAAAAAGGCTAATATCATTCTGGGATGTATTAACAGGAGTGTTGTATGTAAGACCAAGGAAGTAACTGTCCCGCCCTAATGGTGAGGCCTCCGCTGGAGTAGTGTGTCCAGTTTTGGGAACCATACTTTAAGAAAGAAATGGGCAAACTGAAGAGCATTTAATGAAAAGAGTTAAGTGCTGGAATAGGGTAGGTGTATTTGGTCCCACCACTGAGCAGAGGGCTGGGCCAAATGACCTCTGGCAGTCCCCTCCAGTTCTTCATTTCTATGATTCTGTGTTGAGATCCATAATGTCAAAGTATCAGTAAAACCATTTTTCTACATTTCAGTGGGGGAGAGGTTGTGTTGTTTTGTTTTTTGCCTGGTCTGCCAGATAAATAGCTTTGCAGGCATTTAAACAATTAGGGCAGAGAAACTGATTTGTTCACAGTCACACAGGAAGTCTGTGACAGAGCGAGTCCTGGGCTGGCACTTCAACCATTGGCCCATCTTCCTCCCACATAAGCGAACTGTGACTATAATTAACCATTTTACTCTGACAGAATTTTTTTCAGATTGTGTGCCTATTATTTCCATGGCACCCTAAATGTGTAGAATGCTTTACAAAATAAATAAGACGACAAAATTCCTGCCTCAAAGAAATTACCTTTTAATCAAACCAAAACCAAATAGTTCGGGTGCAAAGTGACCTGGAGACAACTTTGGTGAGAAGATCTGTGCAAGAAAAATTTGCAAAAGTGGCCAGATATGAAAGAGCAAACGTCTCTTGGGAAACAGGAGATAGGAAACTGTTCATAGGGCTAGTAGGAAAGAAAATGTGAAGCCAAGATGATGAAAAAGATGTAAGGAAGCAATAAAGATTAGGACGAGCATAAAAAAAGAAAGGAAGGAGGAGAAAATAAGAGCAAGTGAGAAAAGCAGGAGAAAGTTTTTGCTGTACCACAAAAGTGAAGGCAAGAGAAGGCAATAAGCTGTCAAGGCATTCAACATGGTAGGAAAGAAAATCTTTGTACTCTCTGTAACTGCAACCAATTCACTATTATCACAAGTGCCTAGGGATTTTAGGAAAGATGATTTCTTAGCATACATTCAAACTTGAGTAACAATTTACTTTTAAAGCAAAGCTAATTAGAAAATGGGTAGAAAAACATGCATGAATTATTTTGTGAATCCCCCCCTTCAACACACACACACACAAAACTTTAATTTCTATTTCATTTTATTTCATTACAGATGCTCTGACTAGATCTAAATAGAAATGTGCAAGTGGACGATATTTAGATCTTCCAAGGCTCCTCTTCTGAGGCTTCATCCAAAGCCTGCTTAGGTCAATTGAAAGCTCCCATTAATTGCAATGGGTTGGTTGGATCAAACCCTTCATGCAGAAGCAAAACCCAGCAGCTTGTTGTTTTCAAAACCTATTGAGGAATTTACATTTTCAAGGCAACTTCTGCATGAAAGAGGATTTGAAATTTACTTTTTTCCATGAAAGATGATATAATACTGGAATATTAGCTTCCCCAAATTATGGGACAGGTATGAATGCAGACTGTGCAGGGTGCAAAGGCAGGTTCCAGACAGATGCCTTTAAAATTCAGTTGGCCACATCCATTCCACCCTTACATGTTTCTCTCCAGTTTTCAGCAGACTATACCTTCTAGTCATATTTCAACATCCAGTGTTCACTGACTAATCCTCAACTACTGATTAAATTCCAACTTGTCCTCATACTTCATTTCTAACCTCTTTTGAGTGACCCCTTCCTAAAATGTCTGAATTTAAACCAGAAAAGGGACAATCGTTCTTTCCTAAGAAAGGTATTATCGAAACTTGCAGAATATATGATAAGAATATAAGAAGGTATGATGGTGTACTTTGCTCATATTCCATTTATCCCTCACTTATAAGCTCTAGACCCTTGACTGGTGGTAATCTCCCAACCAGATAAAGACACAAATATAAATTGTGAGCTAACTATTCCTTTAAATCCTGAACCATCTTCCTTCTGTCTTTACAGAATCTCGTGTTATTAATTTCAGACCATTTCTCCAATTTATCAAAATCTACTGTGCAGACATTTCTAAGTATCTATTGTGGTGAAACTATCAATGCTTGGCTGACTCTATATGGATATAAGAAAGAAAGCAAAGCAAGATGTTCTCTGTCATCAAAAACACTACTTCTATTAACTGTGTCTACATAAACTCATTTTATGCAAATAAAAATGGTCTCAATAGAATAGATACATCTAAATTATAGCGAAATACTACAGAACAGTTACAAATAAAAATATTATCTCCATCTAAGCAGAGTACTTAACTAATAAACTTGCTATTAGTGCTATCAAGTATGGACATAACCCTTTAGATACAGTGGACCTAAGTTTATCTTTAAGAATAATTCATAATAAGAAACTAGAGCTTCAGTGTTTGCATAATCAGGTGGTTTACCCCATTGTCCATTACTAGCACATGCAAAGCAATTGTCTTACAAAGCAAAATGCATAGTAATTTTATAAAGCAATAAAAAATGTTGAGCTGTAAACTACTGTGATGCCATTATTCATAAAGGGTCCAATATTAAAAGAAGATATCAAAATGTTTTTGTTTATTTACATATCTTTTATGACACAAATTTTTGTCTCATTCAGATTAACTGTAAAGCTTTGTTGAGAAATGTACCTTATTTTCAACCCTAAAGAACACAAAAAGAGAACTGCATAAAAAAACTCAAATATATTATATTTCATATAATAAAAAGAATGTGAAATCTATTAAAGGAACTACTATGGGTAAAATGCTTCAAAACTACTATTGCATATTCTTGTCACAAATGCACTCTAATTACCAATCCATCAGCTGAAGACTTGCTCACTGATATCATTAGCATCTGCCTTTCCATAGCTGAGTAGGAGAGTTTTTTTATTATTATTCTAACATTAAAAAAAAGTTCAATCTCATGTTTCCAACCTGGTCTCCGAAGTCCTCCGGGAACTTCCACAGTACCACCGGATCTGTAAATAATTGACAGACAGCATTAATCAGAGGCAAAAGAACAGAGTATTACAGTCAGAGTACATTAATATTAAAGAGAGGGTCAGCGTAGCTTCAAGCTCTCTGGCAAGTGCAAAAATGTATCTCAAAACTGAGGAAGATACTGGATTATTAAAAATAATATTTTGTTTCATATTTATGGAACTGCAAGTATATTTTTACGTAACAATAGTAGGTTGCGATGTTGAGATATTTTCAGATTTAAATATTCTTTTTAACCTTTGAGTACTTCAACCTTTTTTTAAGGAGTAAATCCAATATTCAAAATTCTATTTCAGTTATGACATCAAGTGAAAAGAGCCTTTTTTTCCAGCCACTGCAGGTAAGATGGCAAGACGATAACTGATTAAATTGAAAAATAATTAAAATCTACCTACAATGCGTAGGTTATTTGTAAACACAAGATACATGAATACAAAAATGGCCATTATGTTCAGAGATTCTTGTTTATCCATTTTCCTTTCAGACTCATATAATGCCATTTAAGCTATGGGTTAGAAAACTGATTGTTATGTACTTATCAAGTGCAAGCATCATAACTTAACTTTGAGCAAAAGTCAAAACAGGACTACATACCTCCTTTTATTTTGGAGCTTTTAACCTCTTTTAATAAAATGCAATATTTCTTTTGTTTCTTAAATCCATTATTCCAAACTGTTTCACAAATATTAATTAACCCTTAAAATGCCCCTATGAAGTAGGTCTAGCAAGTCACAATTTTACAGATGGGGAAACTGAGACACTGATGTTTTATCACAGGTCGTGGCGTAAATCAACATCAGAATAGTAATAAATCGCCAGAACCAGATAGTATTCACCCAAGAGGTTTGATGGAACTCAAATGTGAAACTGTAGAACTACTGACTGTAGTCTGTAACCTATCATTTAAATCAGCTTCTGTACCAGATGACTGGAGGATGGCTAATGTGATGTTAATTTTTTAAACGGACTCCAGAGGTGATCCTGGCGAGTACAGGCCAGTAAGCCTGACTTCAGTACCAAGCAAACCGATTGAAACTACAATAAAGAACAAAACTGTCAGACATACAGATGAACATATTTTTTTGAGGAAGAGTCACCATGGTTTTTGTAAAGGGAAATCATGCCTCACCAATCTACTAGAATTCTTTGAGCGGGGAGTCAACAAGCATGTGGACAAGGGAGATCCAATACACAGAGTTGACTTAGATTTTCAGAAAGCGTTTGAGGTCCCTCACCAAAGGCTCTTAAGCGAAGTAAGCTGTCATGGTTAAGAGGGAAGATCCTCTCATGGACTGGTAAGTGGTTAAAAGATAAGAAACAAAGAGTTGGAATCAATGGTCAGTTTTCAGAATGGAGAGAGGTAAATAGTGGTGTCCCCCAGGGATCTTTACTGGGATCAGACCTATTCAAAATATTCATAAATGATCTTGAAAAGGGGGTAAACAGTGAGGTGGCAAAATCTGCAGATAATACAAAGCTACCCAAGATAGTTAAGCCCCAGGCAGACTGCAAAGAGCTACAAAAGGATCTCTCAAAACTGGACAACTGGGCAACAAAATGGCAGATGAAATTCAATGTTAATAAATGCAAAGTAATGCACACTGAAAAATATAATCCCAACTATACATATAAAAAGATGGAGTCTAAATTAGCTGTTACCACTCAAGAAAGAGATCTTGGAGTCATTGTGGATAGTTCTCTAAAACACCCACTCAATGTGCAGCGACAGTCAAAAAAAGCAAACAGAATGTTGAGAATCATTAAGAAAGGGATAGATAATAAGACAGAAAATATCATACTGCCTCTGTATAAATCCATGGTACACCCACATCTTGAATACTGTGTGCAGACGTGGTCACTCCATCTCAAAAAAGATATACTGGAATGGGAAAAGGTTCAGAAAAAGGTAACAAAAATTATTAGGGGTATGGAACAGCTTCCGTATATGTGACTGGGACTTTTCAGCTTGGAAAAGAGACGTTGCCAGATACTAACACAAGGATGGAGGTGTCAATGTCCAGGAACAATTGTTCCTCTCCTTGCTGGATGGCCTACATATATTTATTTAAATTTACCGAAATAACTATTAGCAATCAGAGTGCTCCTGGTAAACTGCATAGTCTGGCTTTATAATTAGCATTACAAGTATCCATCCACATTTAAACAATATTAAACATCCTCACCTATCAACCTAATCCCATGGAAAAGATGCACTTCGCAGTGAATCTGTGCTGTAGTGAACCAAGCTGATGGGGAAGCAAAATTCCAAGGGGACCTCAGACCCTGCTAGAAGATTCCTCCTGTTTAAATAGAGGGTGCTCCAGTTCAAGCACATCTGCTGTTTCCAAAATAGGCTATCTCATTCTCAAGCCTTCTAGAGATTTAAAGGTCAAAACAAACAATTTAAGTTCCACCCAGGAGCTCACAGTTGCATTCTATATAGGTTCTTATACTATGCTCATCACTGTAATATCTTAGTGCCTTCCAGCAGAGCATTAGCGATAGGACTAATATCTGAAACATGTGACTTCTTCTCTTCCCTAGGGCTAGAATTGTGTGTGCAGTGGAGTGTTTTGTTTTGGTAGGGTATTTTAATATGTATGTTAGTATATGTTTATGTTAGGGAAGCAATATTGAAGTACCTTGCACTCGAACCAGCAGGTGGTGAGGTTTCTGAGAGTCCACATCAGTCAACCAGTGGAGCTCCTGTAGCACTGATGCTATGTGTTACTGGTGGCATGTGCTACTGGCATAGGGTTGCCAGGCGTCCAGTTTTTGCCCAGAACGCCATGTCGAAAAGGGACCGTGGTGGCTCTGGTCAGCACCGCTGACCAGGCCATTAAAAGTCTAGTTGGTGGGACAGTGGGTCTAAGGCAGATTCTCTGCCTGCCCTGGTTCCACACGGCTCCTGGAAGTGGCGACATATCCCAGCAACCCCTAGGAACAGAGGGCAGGGAGGCTCCATGCACTGGCCCCACCCCAAGCACCAGCTCCCCAGCTCCTACTGGCCGGGAACCACAGCCAATGGGAGCTGCGGAGGTGACACCTACAGGCCTTGGCAGCATGCACCACGCAGAGCCACCTGGCCATGCCTTCGCCTAGGGGCCGGACATGCCAGCTGCTTCCAAGAGCAGTGCGGAGCCAGGACAGTCAGGGAGCCTGCCTTAGCCCCACTGCACCGCCAACCGGGACCTGCCTAAGGTTAGCACTGCCCAGACAGAGCCCACACCCCACCTGCACTGCAACCCTCTGCCTCAGGTCAGAATCCTCTTCCGCACCCAAACTCCCTTCCAGAGCCTGCACTCCCTCCCGCACTCCAACCCCCTGCCCCAGCCTTGAGCCTCCTCCCCTACCCCAAACCCCTCATCCCCAGTCCCACCCCAAAGCCTGCACTCCTAGCCGGAGCCCTCACCACCTCCCAC
Organism: Gopherus evgoodei; assembly: GCF_007399415.2. Lineage (NCBI taxonomy): Eukaryota > Metazoa > Chordata > Testudines > Testudinidae > Gopherus > Gopherus evgoodei. The sequence goes on from NC_044329.1 coordinate 68,013,939, forward strand.
ACCCCAATCCCCTGCCCCAGCCCAGAACCCCACACACACACCCTGAACCCCTTCTTTCTGGCCCCACCCCAGAGCCTGCACCTCCAGCTGGTGCTCTCACCACTCCCTCATCCCAGCCCCTTGCCCCAGCCCAGTGAAAGTGAGTGAGGGTGGGAGACAGCAGGCAACAGAGGGAGGTGGCTGGAGTGAGTGGAGGCTGGGCCTCGAAGGGGCGGTATGTCAGGGAAGGGGCGAGACAGGGATGTTTGGTTTTGTGCAGTTAAAAAGTTGGCAACCCTATACTGGCAAATATACTTAACAAGTGGTCCCCAGCATTTTACACCTTCAGTTTCTGAGTTGCACTTACCAGTAACAGACAGAAAAAAATATTCAGCCCTGGTTGTACCTTGAGCATTCAGCAGCAACCAGATCCAAAAGAATCAAGCACCTACATTATAAATCACAGCTGCTCCTGCTAGGTCTGGGGTGGCAATGTAGTTTTAGCTACTTCTTGCAGTTGTTTCCTTAGTCTACCATTATCTAAGTCAGGGGTAGGCAACCTATGGCATGCGTGACAAAGGCGGCACGCAAGCTGATTTTCAGTGGCACTCACACTGCCCTGGTCCTGGCCAATGGTCCTGGGGGCTCTGCTGCTGGCCTGGGGTATCAGCTGCTGGCCCCCTGCCACCGAGGGTTCCATCTGCCAGGCCCGCTCAGCCCGCTGCCAGCCCCAGTACTGGGCACCAGTCCAGGGGGCTCTGCTGCTGGCCTGGGGTCCCGGCCGCCAGCCTGGGGCTCTACAGCCGCCTCAAACTGGGGCAGTGAGGGGTACAGACAGGGGCAAGAGGGGGCACAGCTCAGCACCCCCACCTTAAAAATTGTCAAATTTAGACCCAGTTCCTTCAACCAGATGTCCTTATCTATTTACAGAAACTGAGTCTAAAAGAGCAATCTACCATTTTACATGCATCTTTGGTCCTTTCATTTGCTTAAGAATGAAAAGGACAATACTATCTCGGCAGAAGTTAAATAGAGTGATTTATTCTATATTTTATATATTGAGTATTTTAATAACAATCCCAGTAATGCAAGAAAAAGTTAGGCTGGGTGGGAGGTTGGGTTTTTGTTTATTTTGTTTTGTTTTGGGGAGGGGGATTTTGGGGTGAGGAGGTTGGTTGGTTGGTTTTATTTTTGCATTATAGAAAATCTGTGACTAGCACTATTAAGGTTTTATTTCCCAACACTTTCCTTCTGTTAAACAATAAAGATTAATTTAATAAACTTTCTGAAGTTAAATATGAAATATAGTCTTTTATTCCCACTATTGTTTTTATCAGACAAATACAACTATCAACCTTAAGACACATTTTTAAAAAATGTAAGTACTGTTAAACTAGACAGAAATTTCCCACAGTCATAAAATTACTCTCCATTAAATAAATCCTTCATCCTACCATATTCTAACCATAGTTAAATTATTATTTGGAACCATTCTGTAAGCTAGGAATTATTCAAAAAGCAGTACTTTTATTATTTATTAGCAGCTATTGTTCCTTAGTCACTAGAAGAATGAACCATACTCATCTATCAATGATAATATAGCAATGGACTTGAATGGCTTCCTGCAGCAGTGCTCTATAGATAGTTAACTACAAGATAAATATCTCTAATACAAACTCCTCTGTGTTTCCATAGTATCTTAACCAATATATCCTACTGCTACAGTTCAGTCCAGTGCAGGTACTCAACAGGGAATGGAAACAGTGACTAGATAAATGGCTTAGTAAAGGACTTAAAAAGGAGGTGTTTGTTAAAGGAACGGAACCAAGGGGACGGGATTCAGGTTTCCTATGACTGGCATTGCTTATAGCACTTCTTAACCCTCATTTGTGAGCGGGGGTAGGCAGATGGAAAGGTCCTAGCAATGGGCTGGCTGGGGAACCTGGATGGAAAAAGAGGCGGGCTGGCAGAAGTCCCCATGCAGATATTGAATGATCATGGAGTTACCTGCACTATACACTTTTATCTGTCAGGTAGTCCCAGATATGTAATAACAATGTTGAGGCCTGATTAAAACCACATCAAGCGTCTCCTGCCCCTTTTTTTCGGTACAGCCAGACAAAAAGCCTTATGTGTCTGCCTAATTACATCATATTTATTTTATACCAACTCTCTCTTACTTTCACCCTGCTTTATCATACTTTCTCTTTCAAGTTCCAACAACTGTAGTGAGCTACAATTATATGTACTGCAGTATGATTTCTCTCTAGATATTATTTACTTATTTCAAGTTAAACACATTAAAAAGACAAAAGACACACCTATCCTCCAGCTCTATGTACTCTGACAGAGTTCTAAAACTATACAGTCCAATACAGCAATGGCAGGCCATTGGCCAATCCCTCACAAAAACAAAACAGCCTATAAAAAAAAATTCTTCATCTTAATTCATACAAAAGCATACAACCCCACAAATAGGGAAAAAAAAAACTCTACCTCTCAATCTCCTCCAAATGTTCAAAGAGACAGGCTTCGCAGAACTGTAGTTCCTAATATTTATGTGGTTGTGTTCATCTGTTAGTAATATTTTAATAGATGTAGTAAAGTTATTAAATAAGTATCTAAAAGAAAAATATCTATGTTGCTTATGCCACAGAAAAAAGTTCATTAGATTTTTGGGTTTTTTTCCCCTCACTGTTTCACTGAAACCAACCAACACTATCCAAAAAAAGTCCTCCCTACCCTTCTTTGGATTTTATAGTAATCATCTGAGTCCGTTTTCTTTTTATATAAAAGATTATGCTTGTTTCTGCTAGGGGGGTTAGACTCACACTACATCTGACATATCTTTGTAGCAACTTCTCACAAGTGCTGCAGAAGAAGAAACAAAAGGGCACTGAATTTAAAAATAGAAAGAGAAAGTATAATCCGATTCTGTAACTTTATGCATTGTATCTTCAGATTCACAAAGACTGATTTTTCTTTTCCCCTGAGGATTACTTTCCAGATACTCCATCTGATCTAACAATGTTAGGTCAATTTTATGCTGATTTTATGGGTGAGAGGATGGGAACTGCTAGCAGAAATAGCTGTTACCATAGTTGGCTGATGAACCATTGGGTGTCTCTGAGTTTCCTAGTTCTAACCAACCTGTCAGGGCACACATGCCTTGCCTTAATTCTAAGAAAATGTGCTAGTGAGAAGAAACTCTAAATTAAATCTGTAAAGAGGCTTCTTTCCAAGTCTACTGAATCCATGGTACACATTTCTTACACAAGAACGTACTCAGCATTGCGCCAAGAATACTTTCCAATTAAAATCTTCAACATCTTAGCAGGGAAACAATATTAAGTATTTGAAAATACTCCTCACATGTATCTAAGAAAAACCAAGTAGTATAAAGTGGTCTCTCAGTCTATATTATCTGATTTAATAAACTATAGCTACAAATATGCCTATACAGCAATCACTAGTCTCTTGTTTCTTCCTCAGCTGTGAATACCTAAAGCAACCATATTTTATTTTAAAAATAAAAATAAATAAATAACCCAGACATCTTATTTTTAAAAATTGGATGGATCTTTACTACATTACAGCTCCTACAATCCTGCATGGAACAGATTCTAGATTCCAAAACTGAGTAGTAAACTGCTTACATTAAATCAAAATGTGTTGGATGAAAATATTACTAGAATGCTATTTATTGTATAGTGTAACTAGAGTAACAATGTATATTGGGTTAAAAAAATGCCACACACACAGCTGATTGTCATGATCCAATTTTGACTGGAAAACCCTGTAGTAACAATGCTTTGGCTAGTAAGAAAACATTTCATTTTAAACCGTACTAGACACATTAAGCTTACCGATAGCTACAGTAATACAATTTGAAAATCTAGTTTGAGGGAAACAATAGTGTCTTGGAAAAGAAATTCTGAAGTCTAAATTATTCATGTAACTATCGCTTTCTCTTTGAAAATACAATACCATGTAAGCTGTACTTAAAAATTCTTTGCTGCTTGTGTCCAAAGAAAGAAACTTCCTCCAAACAAACATATGGTCTACAAAAAAGAGATGGGTGAGAACTACACCCAAAGCACATTTTAACAGGTAGCTAATTTTTTCCTTATTTCCATAGCTAGGAGAAGTATTTAATGTGCCATGGAAACTTTAAGAATAATAAACTATAGAAAAAAATTATCTGGAGCAATACCAAGAAACACAATACTGCAATAAGTCAGAAAGTAGCAGTCTCTAGAAAAACACAGTTAAGCCACAATTATTCAAACATCTATGCACTTGCATAACTTTATCACTTAATACATGATGTTTGCAGAAGAAGAGGCTTCAACTTTATGTTAAAAGGAACTCAGCCAGTAGATGTCATTTCCTAAAAGTTGCTTGGTTGAAACTACAAGCAGATAATGTTACAACATGATGGATATATGATCAACGAATTATTCTAAGTGTGTCTTTCAGAAGCTTCAAAATAGAGCTCTAAGTCTAAAATAATGTTTTTTTATTGTTTGATAAATGACAACAGTGTACTCAGTTATGTATGAGACATCAGTGTTGCATGCTTTCATGATTTTATAATGAGCGATGGGATTTGGGCATGAGAAGCAGCAATCCTTCATATAAATGAAGTGCCAGAGTGCCAAGGGGAAACCACCTCTGATAGGCTGCTTTCACCAGTTCCCTGCCTCCTGGTAAAAAACAGCCAATCAGACACGCTGCAGCATGTAAATTGCGCTATCCACATCCCTTCAGGAGCTGACAGAATTTCTGGATAGGGGAAGAGGGAGCAGCTGATACTATTTTCAGAGAAGAAGAGAGTGGAGGAGGAAGAAAATCCAGCAGCTCAAAGCAGCTCCTGCCCTCTTGGTTCTTGAGAATTGTAGGGTTGGAATGGACCTCAGGAGGTGTTCTAGTCCAACCCCCTGCTCAAAGCAGGACCAATCCCCAGACAGATTTTTACCCCAGTTCCCTAAATGGCCCCCTCAAGGACTGAACTCATAACCCTAGGTTTAGCAGGCCAATGCTCAAATCACTGAGCTATCCCTCCCCCTTGAAAAAGCATGGTTCAACCCCTCTCTGCTTCTCCCTTTCTATGATGAGACACTGCACATGGAAAGGGGATGGAGAGGACCCTTACTGGAACTGTTTCTAGGATGACAAGATGTCCTGATTTTATAGGGACAGTCCTGATTCTTTGGTCTCTCTCTTATATTGGCTCCTATTACTCCTCGCCCCCATCCCAGTTTTTCACATTTGCTGTCTGGTCATCCTAACCGCTTCCCACATGAGGCTTTGGAGGAAAAGAAGAAGGTTGTGAAACGAAGAAGAGACCCGGGAACTGTTGGCCCCCTCAGACCTGGAAATGGGGGTGAAATGCCTCTACAGCTACATGAGAAATGGAGGCATGCTGGGGGGAATAGAGATAGCCAAAGGGCTGGAGGAGGTGCAGAACTGATTGGGAGTCTGAGGGGGTATATAAAGTATGTAGGGATATGGGGGCTAAAAATTGCATCACACACTATAAATGTGCAATAGTTGACAATGCTGTCATTATATATTTAAAATCTTATGTTTTGAGCCAAACTTATGACAGGGCTGCCTAGAGGGGGGGCAAGTGGGGCAATTTGCCCCAGACCCCGCAGGGGCCCCCACGAGAGTTTTTCAGGGCCCCTGGAGCAGGGTCCTTCACTTGCCCCGGGGGCCCCAGAAAAGTCTTGCGGGTCCTGGGCCCCGGAGCTTCTTCCGCTCCGGGTTGTCATTGGCAATTCAGCAGCGGGGGGTACTTCCGCTCCAGGACCCACCACCGAAGTGCCCCGAAGGCCCACAGCAGGGGGTCCTTCTGACACTTCGGCGGTGGGTCCCGGGGCAGGTCTTCGACAGCGGGGGATCCTTCTGCCCTGGGACCTGCGGCCGAAGTGCTGGGTCTTCGGCGGCGGGAGCCCCGCCACCGCCTTAGACCTCAGGCCCCCTTAACCTCTGGGTAGCTCTGACTCATGATATTTTGGGGTGCTTGTGCATGATCTTTGAACTTCTGGGGGTAGCAATTCCTAAACATAGAAAACAACAGTCTCTGTCTCAGAAGCCTAGAATCTCAACAGACAATGCAATGTGCACGAGGAGTCCCCAATGAATAATCCTATCTTCTAACATTTTTTCTTAAAAATTGATTATGTTAATGAGGAGGAAATGATAAAGTTCATGGCAAATGGTGAGAGTTAGCATTTGTGGGCTTGCAAAAGAAAGGGGTCTAAAGGCTGAACAATAAAAGGAGAGGGCATCTAAAGCATGGAATATATTTCTGTCACTTTCCATTTTATAAAGACACCCATTGGTGAGTAACGGAGTAGCTAAATCAGCTTTAAGTTTAAAAAAAAAACTTAGCAAATAAATGTTACAAGCCAAAACTGATAGAGATGATGGGCCCACAATGGATCCAGGACAGTCAGTGGTTTCCACAGAGTAATCTTTTAGCCTTTACTTAAGACATGTCTACTCTTAAAAGGTTTGCTGGTATAATGGCAAACTCTCATGGTGTAGACACAGTTTAACACACACACACACACACACACACACACACACACGGATTTTTAACCAGAAAAACTAGTTCCTGCAGCAAAATAAGATACACCAGCAAAAATATTTTTGCTAATATAACTGCGTCTACACTAGGGCTTTAACAGGCATAGCTTTGTTAGCAAAATATCACACCCTTAACGAAAATATTGATGCTAGCAAAATTTTAAATGTAGACCCGGCCTTTAATCATCAGGATATTGGGTATCTGAAGCAAGCAGGAGAGCATCTTTAGCCTTTCTTCCTGACAAAGCAACAGCAAATGTTCTCTACACTTTCTCGCACACTGGCCTAACGAAAACAGGAGATTCACAACACGCCTACTCCCCTTCTCCAAAAGCACCTTTTCCCTCTTCCTATTTTGCATTATTCCTGTAGGTTCAAGCCTGGCTGCTTCAGTGGAAGGTAATACATTCATCGAGCCAATAATTTGGTGAATGTATTTGAAGTACATATTTTGAAAGTTGATTGTATTCGTTATGTCTTTATGGTAACACATAAAGATGAAGATACTGGATGTTCTTAGAAGGACTAGGCCTGGAAATTTTAAGGACTTGTTTTTGTTTATTTTTAAAGTAGGCAATTAAGATGTTGTACTCATGGTTCTTTACAGATCTGGGTGGATTAGTGGTAGCCATGTGTTCGCTGAGTAAAAGACAAGGTAATGCAGTTTCTGAAAGAACTGCGGTTACCCAATGCTGACAGATATAGACATGAAGCGCAAAGGATCCCACACAATTCTTTTCACAATTCTGAAGCAGTACACAGAAATGCATGGCCAACTTACTGCACACAGTAAGTAATATAAGCAACCCATATAAATACAACTTCTCATACAAGCACAGCAAAGGCCTCCACAGATATTAGAGAAATTTATTTGTTCCCTTTATTTCACAGCACTCCATGGAATAACAGAATTATTTTGGCCATTTGACTTGCTCGGGATTCTTTTCCTATTTTTTTCTAGTATTTTTCTCCTTGTGAATGTGACTTTAAATTAAACACAAAATAATAGTATGTTAAGCAAGCAACAAAATTTAACACTAATGTCAAAACTTTAGTCCTGATGCCAGCTGATGTACACAAAGCTCTAATGAAAGCATAACAAAGGCCCTGCAGAGCCACAAAGGATTCCAAAGGAAGGTTAACAGGCTGAAACAGATTCACTGCTAGCCTGCAGGAGTAAATAAAGGGAAATTGACTCCCTTGGAAATTTTGTGATGTTTTCTTTTTAACTCAATTCTTTTCAGGTGTTCACAGGAACAGTTTAACCTCTGTATGATTACAGAAAGTTAATGTAAGCCAAGATTTGACAGTAATAGCTTGGAGGGTAACGCACATTCCTTTTCTTCACTTGCAGGTTTTGCAGTGGATCCTCAGGCTATTGTGATGTGTAAGGCTGGCTGTTTGTTGTGACAGAAATAGGAAAAGTCATAGCTTTGCCAGGACTAAAAATACAACCGCCATCATTTTAAGATGTATTTAAAAACGAAGATATGTTAATTAATATACAGTGGTTTGTCATGAGAAAATTATGAAAAAAATTAAATATGTATCCTTTATTTTACCACAAAAATGATTTTTAAAAATTGAACAATCTTTAATTCATACCTAAAAACCTCATATCAATGAAAACTTTTAAAGCCTCATACTCCACGACAGGACATAGAGAGAGTTCAATTAGAGAACACTGGAATAGCCAGACTGGATCAGATTGCTGCTCCATCAGCCTGCCTCAGACACTGGCCAGTCCTTCAGAAGAAGGTATAAGAACCCTGCTGTAGGCAAACGTGGGATAACCTACCTCTGTTTTTAGGTTTCATCCTAAATATCTAATAGTCAGTGATTGTCTTAAAACCTCTGTCACGACCCATGTGTCTTGAACCGGTATCTGCAGGGTTTCCGTGAGCAGCCATGCTCCAGCCCTCCATCTGACGACCTGCTGATGCTTATGTACCTGGGACACATGAAGCCCAGCTCCAGTTTGAGGCTCCTCCCTGGCAGTCCTGGAGCAGCTAAGTAGGGCCAGCCAGCCTAAGTCAGCAGCAGGAATAGGACAAATGGACTGCATGCCTTGTGCTTCCTGCTCCTGGATTTCCTGGCATTTAACTCATGGTTCTGACTTTCAGTTTTTCTCCTGCTTTTGACCTACTAATATCCTGACTCAGCTGATTCCTAAACTCCTGTCCTGTGATCACGAACTCTGGCACTGACTACTAGGTCAGGCCGCCCACAACCTGGACGTGACACCCCCGAAACAGTTTAATATCCCTTCTAAAATTATTATCATCATTATGACCACTCTGAATCTTGCTAAATTCTGGGCCTGAATAACCTCCTGCAGTAATGAGTTTCACAGTCTAAGCACACAGTGCATGAAAAAGTATTTCATTTTATCTGTTTTTAATTTGCCATCTTTTAATCTCATTGAATGTCCCTTTGTTCTTGTTTTATGAGACAGAGAGAACAGCACTTCCTAAGCTACCCAAGGGGGGTGGGAAGGGCAGTCTCCAAAGGGACGTGGTCATATCCTCTCCAGAAGAGGTGAAGCCTGCATTTATTCATTTTGTTGGTGACTACTGGGGCAAAGAAGCAATGTGTGATTACTTCCACTGGAACTCTCACCACAAAGGTGAGGATGTGGTTGTGAGTGCATTTTGCAGAATGCTTGTCCAGGTATCATTCTCTATGGTACCATGCAATTCTGCTTCTCATAGTTCTTTCATATTTTGTGTCTTATGTATTTCATTATCAATCAGAGCTCCATGGAGTTTATTGGTCTGTGCCTTTTACAGTAATTTTTTACAAAAGAATTGAATAAATATACTGCTTTTAACTTTCAAATCTGATTCTGCACATCAGAATGGATAAAAATGCTCATAGGGTAAGGCTTACATTATTGGTTACATTACATATACGGTTAATAACATTTTTTATATAGTCTACAGTTTTATAGAGGATTGGGCCAAAAGAAACCTGATGAGGTTCAACAAGGATAAGTGCAGAGTCCTGCACTTAGGACGGAAGAATCTCATTCACTGTTATAGACTAGGGACCAAATGGCTAGGAAGTAGTTCTGTAGAAAAGGACCTAGGGGTTACAGTGGACGAGAATCAACAGTGTGCCCTTGTTGCCAAGAAGGCTAATGACATTTTCGGCTTTATAAGTAGGGGCATTGCCAGCAGATCGAGGGACGTGATCATTCCCTTCTATTCGACATTGGTGAGGCCTCATCTGGAGTACTGTGTCCAGTTTTGGGCCCCACACTACAAGGAGGATGTGGAAAATTTGTAAAGAGTCCAGGGAAGGGCAACAAAAACGATTAGGGGGCCGGAGCACATGATTTATGATGAGAGGCTGAAAGAACTGGGATTGTTTAGTCTGCAGAAGAGAAGAATGAGGGGGGGATTTGATAGCTGCTTTCAACTACCTGAAAGGGGGTTCCAAAGAGGTGGATCTAGACTGTTCTCAGTGGTACCAAATGACAGAACAAGGAGTAATGGTCTCACGTTACAGTGGGAGAGGTTTAGGTTGGATATTAGGAAAAACTTTTTCTCTAGAAGGGTGGTGAAGCACTGGAATGGGTTACCTAGGGAGGTGGCGGAATCTCCTTCCTCAGAGGTTTTTAAAGTCAGGCTTGACAAAGCCCTGGCTGGAATGATTTAGTTGGGGACTGGTCCTGCTTTGAGCAGGGGGTTGGACTAGATGACCTCCTGAGGTCCTTTCCAACCCTGATATTCTATGATTCTATGATATGCTGAAACTTTATGACTACTTTCCCCACATCCAAGTGAAGAGGGGTCATACAAGGCCCTCTGCACAACAGTTACTTTTACTGGGTAGTGTGAGAGTGGGTGGAAGAATGAAAGGTTTCTCAGGAATTAGGTTGAAGAACCCGAATGCTGTAGAGCAGTGGTTTTCAATCTATGGTCAGCAGACCACCGGTAGTTCCCAGACTATGTCTAAGATTTCCAAAGGGGTCCACACCTCCATTCAAAAAAATTTTAAGGGTCCACAAGTGGAAAAAGATTGAAAACCACTGCTGTAGAGGCCCTTAATAGAAGTCCCAAACAGGCTAGCATGAGAGGGTATGTCTACACTATGGGATTATTCCGATTTCACATAAACCAGTTTTGTAAAACAGATTGTATAAAGTCGAGTGCATGTGGCCACACTAAGCACATTAATTCAGCGGTGTGCGTCCATGTACCAAGACTAGTGTCGATTTCCAGAGCGGTGCACTGTGGGTAGCTATCCCATAGCTATTCCATAGTTCCCGCAGTCTCCCCGCCCCTTGGAATTCTGGGTTGAGATCCCAGTGCCTGATGGGGCAAAAAACATTGTTGCGGGTGGTTCTGGGTACAGCCTCACCTGTCCCTCCATGAAAGCAGCAGACAACTGTTTTGCGCCTTTTTTCCTGGCTGAACTGTGCAAACGCCATAGCACAGCAAGCATGGACCCTGCTTAGATCAAGACTGCAATCGTGGACGTTGTAAACACCTCATGCATTCTCGTGCAGTCTATGCTGAACCAGGACCTGCAAAGCCAGGTGAGGAGGCGGCGGCTACGGCAGAGCGGCAAGGAGAGTGATGAGAACATGGACACAGAATTCTCTCAGACCACGGGCTCTTGCGCTTTGGAGATCCTGCTGGTAATGGGACAGGTTCTAGCCATTGAACGCCGATTTTGGGCCCGGGAAACAAGCACAGACTGGTGGGACTGCATAGTTTTGCAGGTTTGGGACGATTCGCAGTGGCTGCGAAACTTTCGCATGCATAAGGGCACTTCCATGGAACTTTGTGACTTGCTTTCCCCTGCCCTGAAACGCCAGAATACCAAGATGAGAGCAGTCCTCACAGTTGAGAAGCGATTGGCAATAGCCCTGTGGAAGCTTGCAATGCCAGACAGCTACCGGTCAGTCGGGAATCAATTTGGAGTGGGAAAATCTACTGTGGGGGCTGCTGTGATGCAAGTAGCCAAAGCAATCATTAAGCTGCTGCTACGAAAGGTTGTGACTCTGGGAAACATGCAGGTCATAGTGGATAGCTTTGCTGCAATGTGATTTCCTAACTGTGGGGGGGCGATATATGGAACCCATATCCCTATCTTGGCACTGGAGCACCAGGGCACCCAGTACATAAACCGCAAAGGGTACTTTTCCATGGTGCTGCAAGCACTGGTGGATCACAAGGGATGTTTCACCAACATCCACGTGGGATGGCCAGGAAGGGTTCATGACGCTCGCGTCTTCAGGAACACTACTCTTTTTAAACGGCTGCAGCAAGGGGATTACTTCCCAGACCAGAAAATAACAGTTGGGGATGTTGAAATGCCTGTAGTTATCCTGGGTGACCCAGCCTACCCCTTGATGCCATGGCTCATGAAGCCATACACAGACAGCCTGGACAGTGGTCAGGAGCTGTTCAACTACAGGCTGAGCAAGTGCAGAATGGTGGTAGAATGTGCATTTGGCCGTTTAAAGTCGCGCTGGCGCACATTACTGACTCACTCAGACCTCAGCCAAACCAATGTCCCCATTGTTATTGCTGCTTGCTGTGTGCTCCACAATCTCTGTAAGAGTAAGGGGGAGACCTTTATGGCGGGGTGGGAGGCTGAGGCAAATCACCTGGCCATTGATTACGCGCAGCCAGACACCAGAGAGATTAGAAGAGCACACCACAAAGCGGTGGGCATCAGAGAAGCTTTGAAAACGAGTTTTATCACGGGCCAGTGTACGGTGTGACTGTTGTGTTTGTTCCCCCTTGATGAACCCCCTGCCCCTTTGATTACAGTTTGCTTAAGGAAATAAAGTCACTATCGTTTAAAAATCATGTATTCTTTATTAAAAAGTCATTATAAAAAGAGGGAGAGAACTGACAAGGTATCCCGGGTGGGGTTTGGGAGGAGGATAGGAGGGAAGGAAAAGGCCAATAAAAATATTTCAAAGTAATGACAGCCTTTTGGTTGGGCTGTCCACGGGGGGTGGAGTGGGTGGGTGCACGAAGCCTTTCCCCACACGTTCTTACACGTCTGGGTGAGGAAGACATGGAACATGGTAAGTGGTGAGTGTGGTTACACAGGGGCTGCAGCGGCACTCTGTGACCCTGCTGCTGTTCCTGAAGCTCCACCAGACGTCGGAGGATGTCAGTTTGATCACGCAGCAGCCCCAGCGTTGCATCCCACCACCGCTGATGTTCCTGCCTACACCTCTGACCTTCCTCCCGCCACCTCTCATCTCAAGTGTCTCTCCTCTCCTCACGTTGGTCCCTCCTGTCCTCACGTTCACTGGCATCTTTCCTGTAATTTGATACCACGTCCTCCCACTCCTTCGGATGAGCTCTTTCATTGCAGGTTACTTCCATGATTTCTGAGAACATTTCATCTCGTGTCTTTTTTTTCCTCCGCCTTTTCTGAGATAGCCTTCGGGATGGAGTAGGGAGGCTTGAAAAATTTGCAGCTGCATGAGGGAGGTAAAAAAGGGAGAGAAGCATTTAAAAAGATACATTTTACAGAACAATGGTTATATTCTTTCACAGTGAACAACACTTTTCACCTTACATAGCACATGTGATTTCACTACAAGGTTGCATTTTGCATCTTAATATTGAGTGCCTGCGGCTCTGGGGTTAGAGATCTCACAGACGCTGGTCCAGGCAGCAGAATTCAGCTTGCATGCGGCCATGGTAAGCCATTGTCTTTCGGCTTCTGCAGCCTTCATATACACAGTGCCCTCCTTTCCCAAATACCAAGCAAAGCCCGTTCAGTGCTGCTTCTTTCCTGTTAACATGCAGCAGCAGAAACCACCCCCTCATCCAATTCTCTGGGATGATCATTTTACCCCTCCCCCCACCGCGTGGCTGGTATCATGGAAGATCATTGCTAATCACTCCCCTCCCCCCCCCACCATGTGGCTGGTAGCAGGGAAGATCCCTGCTAGCCAAACGCGAAAAAGCTCAGCGTCATTACTCGCCCTCCCCTCCCCCTGCTTGGCTACCTGCAAGGAAGGATTTCTTTTAAGCAACAGGCAAACAGGCCAGTAGGAATGGCCATCTCTGTCCCCTTAATTAAATTCCTGAATTTCAACCAAGTTACCATGAACGATATCACTCTCCTGAGGATAAAGAGAGTGAGATAAAGAACGGATGTTTCTTGAATGCCAGCAATCACCGGGACCATACGCAGCTAGGCTTTGTCATGCAATGATACTAGATTACTTGCTACATGCACGGCGTGGTCAAGTGTCCTACCATGGTGGACGGAATAAGGTTGCCCCAGAAACCTTCTGCAAAGGCTTTTGGAGTACCTCCAGGAGAGCTTCATGGAGATGTCCCTGGGGGATTTCCACTCCATCCCCAGACATGTTAACAAACTTTTCCAATAACTGCACTGGCCGCGAATGCATCCCAAGTCCTCAGGGCAAATCAATCATTAAAAAACGCTTGCTTTTAAACCATGTTTTATATTTACAAAGGTACACTCACCAGAGGTCCCTTCCATGGCTTCCTTGTCTGGGCTACTGGCTTGGGAGGGCTGGAAGGGTAATTCCGTCTGAGTGAGAAAAAGCTCCTGGCTGTTGGGGAGAACGGAGTGCTGTGTGCTCTCTGCAAGCTCGTCCTCCTCTTCCTCCTCTTCCCCGTCCGCAGAATCCTCAGGCATGGCTGAGATTACCAACCCCACTTCGGAATCCATGGACAGGGGTGAGGTAGTGGTGGCGGACCCCCCTAGAATTGCATGCAGCTCAGCGCAGAAGCGGCATGTTTTTGGCCCTGCCCCGGACCTTCCATTTGCTTCTTTGGTTTTCTGGTAGGCTTATCTGAGCTGCTTAACTTTCACTCTGCACTGCACTGAGTCCCTGGTGTGGCCTTTCTCCATCATAGCCTTGGAAATTTTTTCAAATGTTTTTTCATTTCGTCTTTTGGAACGGAGTTCTGTTAGCACAGAATCCTCTCCCCATATAGCGATCAGATCCAGTACCTCCCATGTGGTCCATGCTGGAGCTCTTTTTCGATTCTCAGTAGACTGCATTGTTACCTGTGCTGATGAGCTCTGCGTGGTCACCTGTGCTGGTGAGCTGTCCACACTGGCCAATCAGGAAATGAAATTCAAAAGTTCAAGGGGCTTTTCCTGTCTACCTGGCCAGTGCATCCAAGTTCAGATTGCTGTCCAGAGCGGTCACTGTGGGATACCGTCCAGAGGCCAATACCGTCGATTTGTGGCCACACTAACCCTAATCCGATATGGTAATACCGATTTCAGTGCTACTCCTCTCGTCGGGGAAGAGTACAGAAACCGGTTTAAAGAGCCCTTTATATCGATATAAAGGGCCTCATTGTGTGGACGGGTGCAGCGTTAAATCGGTTTAACGCTGCTAAAATTGGTTTAAACACGTAGTGCAGACCAGGCCGGAGAGGCCTCTTGAGGGGAAAAGAGGATCCACATTTATATGGATACAGTGAGCAAAAATAAGCACACAGGGTGCAAAGGAGATTTGCAGCCACTAGAATCTAGCCCATAGTCTGGAACAGAAGCTGTGCAGGTACCCACTGATTACAGGGAGAAATTGGTATTTGAAACCTGTTTGTTCAGGACTTGTGTGGAGACAGGTTGAGTCAACTTCAGCCTAAAATAATAGGCTGAAGTAGTTGGATGGAGAGGAGGCAGAGCAGAGAGGGAAAGGAAAGAAGTTACAGTATTTGCGGGGCAGCGGTAATCAAAAGAAAGAACAAACACAGAATAGAGTGGAGAAACTTCATTAAAAAAAGAAATTAAGGAACACTTGCTAACTTTTCTGGCACTTAAAAATGTCAGATTAAAGACAATATGCATACAAGAGTGCTACTTTAAGAAATGCATGAAAGCACATTTGTATGCAAATCATGCACTCGATGCATTTTTGCTCATTAAAGTATGAATATTAAAAAAAAACTTTTACTGAAATGTTAAGAGACTGTTCTTACTGTAATATTTCATAGGAGAGCTACTATAGTAACCAGGTACCCAGTTAGAGAGGGTTCCTTTACAAAAAGTGTAAGAAAACATTTTTACAAAATTAAATCCAATTTCAATAACCTAGACAAAGGAAAAACGACAGAGTATGATTGATTCTGAATACTGTGTTCTAAACAGTGACATTCTGTAAGCTTACCATCTACTAAACCAGGCTTCATTAGAAGTAGTCCCAGAGGAAATGGATTAAGTGTGTAAAGTGCAAATGAGGGAAGAAAAGTTTTAAGTTTAGTTGAATTACATACACTTATCACATGATTTTTTTAATTACAGTAATTACATATGATATATCTTATGTAGATGTGTATACAGATTGGATGTATATTTTCAAAAGTGATTTAGGCACTCAGGAACCTAATGTCATTGAAAGGCAATGAGGCTTAGGCACCAAAGTGCATAAATCAATTTTGAAAATGGGTCTTGGGCACTTTTGAAAATTTTACCTGTTCACTCACTCCCTTTTTGCTGTGTGAAAGACTCACACAAACTAAAAAGGGGAAATGACTGATTATAGAGTCAGTGAAACCGACTGCACTAAGTACTGTCAAATACACAAAATAAATAAAGTGGAAAAAGAGAAAATAATTTGTTTGGTAGTCTTTTTCAATTATAGTAATCTTAGGTGTTTCTTGTAATAATGGAAGGTAACACATGTCAAGATAGAGATATGATTCTTATACTGATGACTTTCCTTCCAGATCCATTATCTTTAAGGTTCAATAAACAATCAGTACCAGGAGGATTGAGAGACTTGTATCACTGTAGAGCTTAAAATCCCTTTTCCCTCTGTTAAACCTAGAAATTGTTTCTAGTCATGGCAGGTCATTAGTTAATGAAGCTTAAAATTATGACATTATGAGTTATAACAAAAACTATGATAGATCATTTTTAAGGTTTTTTTAAAATGTATGAGTTATACTGTATGAGTCTTAAATTTATGCGTTTCTATTCTTTCATTTGTAACCTGGACCCATGGTATTACGATATAACCAGTTTTTCAGAGTTGTAGGATTCAGTTGTAAGAAAAAATGGTTTCATGACACCAATTTCACATGCACCATTCGTGTTTCAGAAATGGACATTTTTAAGAGACAGTGAAGGAAAGTAACAAATTTACCAATTCAAAAGTAATTCACCTGAAAAAATGTTTCAAGAACAATAGACCAAATTAAACAATGGTCTAAGCAGCCCAACTCACATTTGAAGTCAGTGGACCAAATTCTGCTCTCACTCCCACTACTATAATTCTTCAATAACTTCAGTGACTCCAAATGTGTGTCATGACTAAATTATTTACTCCAGGTCTGAATTTGGCACATTCTCTACTTAAGTATGTGAATCTGATGTATATGTGCATGACATAGTAAAGGCACTGGCTAGAGCCAATGGCCACATATTTTACCATAGATTTATTTCAAAGTACCTCTGTCTTAACTTGAGAGGGATAGCTCAGTGGTTTGAGCATTGGCCTGCTAAACCCAGGGTTCTGAGTTCAATCCTTGAGAGGGCCACTTAGAGATCTGGGGCAAAAATCAGTACTTGGTCCTTATAGTGAAGGCAGGGGGCTGGACTCCATGACCTTTTGAGGTCTCTTCCAGTTCTAGGAGATAGGTATATCTCCTATTATTATTTACTAATGGCTCCTCAAAGAGCTCAGTAAATCTACACTGTTAAAAGAAAAAAACTGAACTACTCCCATGAATACTTTGTATGATTCAACATACTGCATTCTGGATCCAGTGTTTCAGCTGACAGCCCTATGGGGATTTGTGATAATTCTGAGAAACAGTTGTCAAGGTGCCATTTGTGTATGCAACTCACAGAAACCAGGAAATATGTACTTTTTTCCTTCTTATAAGTAGTGTAAAAACTTCTAGCCACAACTTGCCATTTCCGTTAGAGTTATAGGTCAATCCCTTTACCCAAGAATTTGTTACCATTGAAGGACAGAGCAATAAGTCATTTTCAGCTAAATAGGTACATAAAGAAAGGGTCTTTTTGGTTGCAATGCTATTAGCCATGCTTCTGGATAAAACCTTAAATCAGGGTGAAGGTTCACTGCACAGAAAGTGCACAGATAAAATGAGTATGTCCAACCTTTACTTGGTCTTTCTGCAAGATAAGATGGAGTTGCTTTTCCTTTAGCTACCAACTCATTAGAGTGGACTTGTACACAGCTCTGTGCCTGTTGGTAACTACAGCATTACTTATTACTTTTTTATTTTTCATCTGAGAGTGAATTTACTGATCACGTTAATTAGGGTCTAAAATCAGCAATTGATGGACAAGCACAGGACAGGGAGGCAGGCACTGTGCAAGCTTCCACACACATCACTGCTAATGCACATCACTTAATACCTACGATACAACCGTAATTCTTGTGCCTCTCTTGAGTAAACACTAAATGAGCCAAGCTGTGCAATGATTTTGTGAACTGAACAATGGTTGAACAGGATGAGGTTACCAAAGCCATTTACACTTATAACCAAATACAAGTTTTGCATCCAGTTGAAGGTGAAAAGCTAGCTCACTATGCCACCTAGACCTCTGTTGAAAAACACAGCATGTCGTTATCATTCAAGATTCAAGTGCAGTATTCAAGATCCTTAAGGATACTATGCAGAGCATCCCCCCCTTCCTGAGATGAAGCAGATACTTTGCAAGATTGCTAATGCAAGATTGATTTTGAGAAAGATCCAGATGATTTCAACCCAATTATTACTGAACAACATATGCTGAGTAAATTAGGAACAAGCATACCTGCTGTGTATTTAAATATACCGGATATATGCTATTGCTTAATATGCCCCCTACCAATTGGGGTCAGACTGGAAAAAGACATTGAGCAAGAAGCATTTAACTTCAGTAGTGAAGAGGCTATGTTTACTTCGTGAAAACTATAGATTTCATCTGGAAAAATCTAAAGAGCTTTTTGAATCTCATAGACACTAGATCTCTAGTGTCTTCTTGGATATATGTGCCATACTCTTTTCTATCTAATTTCCTTTAGGAAATGCCATTTCATCTAAAGGCTCTAACATGAAATTAGAAAGGGCCACATCCAGGGACCTGCATATATAAAAATAGTCAAGGTTCTCTAAAGAAAAATGCCTGGCTTGAAAAATGGCACAAAAGAGTAGCAATAAATATTCACCATTTTCTAGTGGACTGCTGTTGGAAAAGATTCAAAAGCAATGCTGTGCTGTAGTCTAGATCCTTCACATGCCAGAAAAAAAGGTCCAAATAAAATTGGCAAAAATAAATCTAAATACTGATGCTTTTGTATAAAATTTAAAACAGAGCTAAAAACAGCAAGATGACTGAAATCTAGCTCTCTTGTACCTTTTCAGGAAAAGAAGAAAGCTAATGTAATGCTCACATGGCTGGAGAAGAGAGACATACTGAACAAGGCAATATTTTAGATATTGAGTAGAGATGCCTGACAATCTATAGCACCTTTTACTGAAACACAGCAGCATTTACCCAGTCTCTTAAATAGTGGGATACCACACAGCTCTGTGATGACCAAACTCTGTTTGATATCTGCATATTAGACCTTCCTCTAAATCATAGCACATGGCTGGTACGTCTAGAACTGCAAAACAGTGAAAATGGATGAATCCATTAAACAGTGGCCTTTTTTGGATTCAGCTGTACTGCAAGATGTGGTGTTTGTAGCACAACTCCATAAAATAAAGATTTCATCTGTATTGTGGGTCTCTATCACCCACTGATTACCTTATCACCATCTAAAGGCCTTAGGGTGTTCTTATTTTCATCATCTAGCCCCCCTTCACTGTTACAGTAAAATCAGAGGCTGGCATTATCAGTCTTGAAATGGGCTGCTTACAACATTTTGGGGAGCTCCAGCAAGTATGTGACTATCATCAACATCTCTATACCATGATATAGCATCCTTCTAGTCCTGAGTATATTGTGAATACAAGACACAATGAAACCATGATGTAGTTACTATCTGTTCTTGTGAATATTACTTTACTACAAATCTGCTCAGAGGCAGAGTACCTTCAGGCAGCCTAATAAAACTAAGTCTCCTCAAATCAGCAACCACCTGGATGATCCTCAGCCAAATCACTTTCCTTCCCCTATCAGTTGTGATTTATGGGCCCAAGCTTTCAGTCAGCCTTGCAAACCCAGCCCCATTGATACTGCCATTGCAAAACAGTATGTGCAGAAGCAATGGTGTGATGAATGGGGTTGCATGATGCATGTACCTAGGAATGGTAGGTTTGCAACTGAGGATCTGGGTTCTACATTACTTTTATTAAATTTAAGCCAATTAAAGAAACAGATTCACATTTCAATGTCAGTACAATTCAATGACAATGTGAGACAGGGATGAGATATTTTTAATTATTACCAGGCTTGTATCTGAAAAAGTAGGGTGAATGGAATTGTTTGTTTTTCAAAAAGACTCAATTAGAAATTCTTTCCCCCTCCTCCTGGCTCTCAATTTCCCAATCAAGATGCATATTTTGTATTTATGAAATTTAAGTCCTTTGTTTTTCCCCCACAGGTAATGGTAGGGAAGCACCAGGAAAGCTAGTGTGACACTAACAACTCAAACCTGATCTGATAGGCCAATTCCCACTCTGGGGAGTCTCTAAAATAGCATAATCAGAAACCTCTCTAACTGCAAATGTGCCAACTGTATCAGATTATATTTTGTAGTTTTGTCATGTGACCAGTAGTCCACAAGGAATTTAACTTGAGAACACTATTTTTTTTCTTATTTACACAGAGGACTAAATATCATCACCACCACCACCACCACAGGTTAGTTGCATAGCCTACACATACAGTTTACTGAAGAACTTACATGAAGAACACCTCAGAATCCTTAAAACTGTATGTATAAAAATCTCTTTTCCAGGTACTTTTGATTCAGTATTCATTGTGTCTTGTTTGTTCATAAAGTATCAAGCCACTATACAAATGAAGAGTGCTGTATAGATCAATAAATCTACTTTTGCTTTTCCTTTCCATTGTATACCAGATCTATTTTAATAACACGGGGAAAAATAAACTCATCAGTCACCTGATGGAGTAATTCAAAACTTAACCAAACAGGGCTAATGGGTGAGAATTGAATTGAAAACACCTTGACAAAGAAAGCAATTTCTTTTCTTCGCACTCCTCTGAAGCTGTGGGTGATCACTGTAATCGAACCATCAACAGTGAGGGGCCATCCGTCCCAAGGGCTCTCCATGTGAGCAAGAATCAACGACAACAAAAGTTTAAAATGCTGCACCACATATATTCAGCCTTGATTCATCCGTGACAGGCAACATGCAGCTGAAAAAAATCAATGTTTTGACGTTCTTCACATACCAATCTTTAAAAGTCAACACTAAAGTTTTGATAAGAACAAAGCAAGAAAAACAGGTTAATAGGTTGCTTTAGAAAGATCAGTGTTATTCCAACAGCTAATAAACCTTTTAATCAGCTGAGAGTCACACGATATCAGGAAGCATTACTTTCTTACAACTCAGTATCTCACACATATACTCTACATGGGAAAAAGGGGGAAAGAAAACATTTAAATTAGTATCTATGTTGAGGGTTGCCACTAGAATAAGTAAAAGATTGTTTGTCTAATCCAGATATGCAGTTCCTCCCTCATTTATAATATTCTATTAATTGTTCCATCTGTGGATTTAAAAAGACAAAATTATTTACAAAGAAAGGGCCAAGTCATATCCTTCAGCAGAAAAAATTATGGAAGGAAAGAATATCTCCACAAAAAGTTCCAAGTCAGTGACTGCACAGATGTGACACAGTCTTCTAAGGAGAGGAAGATTAGGAATAGCCCAGAAGAGACACAGGCCATGATCTTAGCATCATATGGAGTTCAAGTATCAACATGAAATCAGCAAGCCATATCTGTGGATCTCTCAGGAAACCTGTATAGGCTGCCTGCCCCTGCTGGCGATGTCCTGGTCTCTCTATTTCCAGTTTAGCGGCTACACAGCAATTGCTCACCTGTTTTTGACCACATGCTTAATGCTTCCACGGCGGGGACCAACTACCTGGTGCAAATTGGTACTGCTTATTGCTGCAGTGTTTTCCTACTGGAAAATATGCAAATTTACTAGTGGAGCGAATTGCCTAGAGTAGCTATGCCCCTGCATTGCCCCTCTCTAGCTGGCAACACGTTTAAATGCCTGTGGAGCCACAAAGTAACAGAAAGGCCATGAAGGGATGGCCACCAGCTAAGAAGAAAAGAGAAGGTGCCCGATAGAGTCAATAGAAATAATAATTCCATTCTTTCCATACTCTGCCACCACAGTTGGTCCATATTCACATACATTTGCTCCTTTCTGATCTATGACAGACAGAACAGTTGACCATATGCTGTCAGGGGAGACAGTATAGTTCAGTAGCAACAGGGCCAGCTCCAGGCCCCAGCACACCAACCATGTGCTTGGGGCAGCAAGCCGCGGGGGGCACTGGTCCCACGGCTTCTGTGGACCGCCCGCAGAAGCTGCGGGACTAGCGGACCCTCCACAGGAAAACCACCAGAGGCAGCTTGCCTGCCGTGCTTGGGGAGGCAAAATCCCTAGAGCCGCCCTTGAGTAGCAAACAGTGTACTAGACTGGGAATCACAAGTGAAGGTCCCATTTCCAGCTCTGCCAGTTACCTGAAGGGTAACCTTGGGTAAGTCACTTTATCTGTCTGAAGCTCATTTCCCCCATCTGTAAAATGAGCACAGATACTTGTCCTTTGTGAAATGGTTTGAGAACTACAGATGTAAAGCACTAGATTAGAGATCACTGTTATTGTTAAATAAGTAGCCCCAATGCTAAATGTTATAGACAATTATTTTAATAGACTAATGAGATAAAAGCATTTTGACTTTTAAGGAATAGATTCTTCCTCAGACAATGCCCAAGAAAAAGACACAGATGAAGTAAACTTTCTATGACAATTTCATTTGGTAGGTTTAAAAAAGGTCTCAATGTTACATTACAAAGAGTCAATAGAAATAATAATCTCACACATTAAAAAACAAATATACCTAATAGTTAATATTCTTATTCTCATTTAATGTTAGTCATCAAAATATTTAATTGTACAATGTACAAAAGTAATGACAGCATATTTATAAAAGAATATTTTGTCTACTGTCTCAAAACACAGCTAAGAAGAATGATTAATCCTACAAAAGGCAGCACAGGGGAGTAACACTTGTCCTGTAAACCTACCCAAATCGGTCCTGGGTCCAGTGTGGAAGCAGAGCATAAAAAGTGAGTGCGATGTGGGGCAAAAAGAGGGGGTAAACAATGAGAACATAGCTGTGTTCCCACCAACCTGCCAGCCAGCATAGCTGAGAGAGCTGTGAGAGGGGAACTAACCACACCCTACAAAGGGGCATAAATTGTTATTTCTCTCTGAAGGAGGAGGGAAGCAGGGATGGAACTGTGACATTCTGAGTCATAATTTATTCCTGGAGCTTCTCTTGGGGAAGTACATCTACGTGCCACTTCATACAGCTCAATCTTTCCCAAACCATATAGTAAATAGGAAATGAATCTACCAAAAATGCACTGCATGTACTTACAAAAACTAATCCTTAGCAATAAAATAAAGTTTATTTTCTTCTCTTATTAATGATTAAATCATTAAATTTTCAGAATAGCAAACAAAGGCTGGCTGGAAGTATCACCCCAATTTACCTCAAATGATGTGATAATATAATTGTGCTGTATGAAAGCTACAAAAAATGTCTTCTATAAAGAATATGTATCTTATAAGGCCTATATTTTTTTTAAATCTTTTTCTTCATTTACTACAGAGGATTATAGACAGAATCTGACACAAGGTACTGAACATCAGTTTGATAATACAGTTAAATATATTCTTAAACTGCAGAAGTGCTTTGCCTCAGCACCTCCTGTCCCCCTCTAAAATACACATACATGCTCCATTTGTAGCTCCACTGGTAAAACTACTTGAATGGATAGCATAATTCACCATCAATAGAATGAGGTTTATGCAGAGCTCAAAATGATACATTTGCCCTCACATTTCCAATGCTAATGTGAGCTTAGAGTTGAACATACCCTTTATGAATTGAGCGTTTTCTTAATGCACCATTAGGAGGAGCTTAGTTCTCCTCTAAATTACCACAGTAGTACGGTTGCATTGAAACAGCCAGTCCTAAAATATAAAAGACCTGTGTCTCAGGAGAAACCAATTAAATGAAAGCATGCTACATGATCTCTCTCCATTTAAGGTTTTACTATGGTGATTATCACGGTACAATGGTAATTAAACAGAGAAAGATCAAGCTCCTAATATTGAACTTTGAAAAGGCTCCAGTGGATAAAATAGAGATCATGAGTAACTATACATTCACATACATGTGCCAGATTTCTAAATTCACTCAATTCTAGAGAAATAATTTTGGAGGTAATTATTATTGCCATGAAATATCATGAAATGTTTACCAGCAATGAAATAATTGTACAAATTAAGGTTATGTCTCATGTGAAAATGTGTTACCTTGCCAAATACATCTGCCTTTAATGTTTCAGACTGTATACAATTTTGCATACATTTCTACTGTCAATATGTAGAACATACTAGGAACTAACTTTCCTTTTGTTTACATGCAACTATATTGTCTATATGTTTTTAAACATAAAAGTCTTTCCCTGACCACCACATTTCCAATCCTAATACCAAAATTTATCTGCATTCAGTGGTTGCATGTAAAGATTAGACCATGTTAAGGAGACAAGACATAAACACACTTTTTCTAGTAACAGGCCCAGCTGTCTGGTTACTGCACTCTTTTTGTATTTGTGCTGTTGACTTCTTCTCCCTTGATGTCCATCTTACATGTATCCTTGATTGCCTGCAGCCCCCAGCACTCTAATCTCTTAGGGTCACTTTGCTTCTGTCCGCCTGTACGTTTGCTACCCCTCCAATTTAATGCTGTCAATAAATAAGATCATGGTTGAATTTATATCAAAGAAACTCCCAACAAAGGAAAACATGAAGCAGCAGTGCGGGGTGCAAACTGGTGTGTGCGCACATGCATTTGTTTGTCAATTTTAGCTGGTCACAGCATTATGTGAGCCAAAGACATACCTGGGCTGGTTTACAAATAGCAACGGGCATCCTTCTTGAAGACTAGGAGAACTTTTTAGACCAACAATACACCACAGATCACAGTCTGAGAACCACTGTGCTACCAGGTAATGAACAAATGAAGTAAAATATTCCATTTTGTTATTTGTATTTTAAAATAATGTGCACCATGATAATTTACTATCTAAACATGCTTTGGTATCTACTAAGTCAGTTGATGAATTGCTACTTTCTTTTTCACTCATAGTTACAAGCAGAAAACAAGACCGTTAGTGGCTTCAGATTTACAGTCATGACCACGTGGAATCTAGGGATTTACTACAGCTGGTATTTTCTAGATGGGTGGAAAATCTCCTCTGACTAATTGGAGAAAATACTAAGAATTAACTCTGGATGATACCTTCCCAGACTGGTGTATCAGACACAGGGAACAAACACATTTTCACCATACGCAGTCAGACGCAGGAGAATCTGACTTGTTTCAATGCCATGTTGCTTAATTTATTATCCAAATACAGTAGAACATTACTAACACACACAAAGTAGAAAACCCAATTGTAACTGAACACAATTTTTTAAAAAAGGACGAATCATTAAGGTGAGTCTCACTCATTCATTTTTGACAAATGTAATTCAACTCTGATGTGCTAGTAAAAGTAATGTAGTACATTTTGAAAAAGTTACTGAGATTTTCCTTGCTGTGCTCTTTTGTTAAATCCTGAGAAGTAGTGAGAAAATGTATTCTTCTTTTCATTTTAAGGTATGCCAATTAGTGAGGCTGCACTATACTTTTCTTATGGTAGAAAAATTTGCTTAAAAGAGAACTGAATACTAATCCTAGATTTGTAGTCTTATCTCTTCTTTTGTTTCACTATTATATTAAGAAACTGGAAATAAAATATGTTTGAACACCCCCTGGAGAGTTGAAGAAAGCACTGTACCTAGATTTAACTACAATGTTCACCACAGCTGCCACCATCCTTATGAATGAAATCAGCACCCTGGCCAGACCAGGGAAATGTGTTCATTTCTGAAAACAGAGAAGGGACCTAAGACGACACTAATTATTACAGTGTGAACAGATATTTTCTTGCAAAGAAGTTCTCCTGGATTACTTGCGATCTATATGTTCATCTTTTCTGCCAACGGGATTAACCTTCCTAAGTCAAAGAGAGGAGATATGCCAGTGAGCATCTTGACAACTATTCAACAGAGAACATACAGTACAGTCCTGGAACCTAAAAATTCTCCATATCTGCAGATGATTTCCTGCATGAGTGGATGCATTCTACGGATTAACATTGAGCTCCTATTTTAAAAACAGAACAAAACAAAGCACAAACAGGTTTCTCCAGGACAAATGGAATTTTAAGATTCCAGGAGTGAAATATTAACCTCATTTAAGTCACTGGGGTCAGGATTTCACCCCAGAATTATATATGCTCTTGAAACTTTGCTACTTAAAACAGACCATGATCTAACTTTGTTCACATATCTTCCACTATTCCAGTGTGGAAGAGAGAGAACGCTGAACAGTTAATATGGTGGACTTGAACTCTAAAGTAGATTCTATAGCTTCCTGATAGTGCCTCAAAAATTCAGTGGTATTTTTAGACCTTTTTTCCTGACACACAGAAATGTTCTATACTAAGGAACTAGTCTAGAACATGAGGATGTTATGTCATCTTGAGCAAGGTATAGAAGAGGTTTAGATTGCTATAAAGATTTTCAAGAGGAACAGTTGCATTTTGTACCAAGGAGGCACAGATTTACCTGTAAGTAGAATCTACTGAAGTTTCTATACTAATAAAGCTTGAGATCGCTTTTAGATTCTGGTTTAATGCTTCTTAAAGGGCAAAATTATCAGTCATCCTGGAAAAAGTTCACTTTATCCACAACAAATTCACAAACCCATAAGGACAGAACAATTCCTGTCCTACAGCAAGCTGACCTCTGAAATGGAGTTAAGAACTAGACTATTAATAATAAGACAAGTATCTGGATTACACTAAATCACTTGTTTCACTTTCACTAAAGAGCCATGGGAATGTTCCCTCAAAACAGAGTATTTCTTACAGTTTTTCCAAGAAGTACATAACCTATGTTTGGCTACATAACCTATGTTTGGAAATGTCCACGTAAGATAATGACCACATAAAGCATTCTCTCAGAATCCCCCCAAACGTCTTTTCTAGAAAATCCCTAGTACAGACATTTCCTTCAATAGACATAAAAATGCAGAAGGCAGCACACAGGTCCACATCTGAAGAGCCGCCGCATAAAAATCCTCCCCCCATAAAAATCATTTCTCCTTCAGCAGTTTGCTCCAGTTGAAAAAGATTGGCTAAAGTAGAACTCAGATTGCAAACTGGAGGAAATGAAATATTTACCTGAAGAACAGACTGACCAGGCTTGTCTAACCAAGGAATAGATTCCTGAATCTTTCATTTAAAACTGACTCAGTTGGCAGCCTCATGTTTCCGACAAGCTGTTCATAGAGGTCCTGCATTTTGATAGAAGTAATCTTGAACCTAAAGAGAATAAGGGGGCTTTTCCCTCAGCTACGAAAATGTCAGATCACTGAGTTACAAGCAGTAGTGTCTTAGTGAGAAATGTACCTCTATTGTAATTGAGGATAAGAAATAACCACATCATACTGAGGGGGCAAAAGGATTAAGCTTTGGTAAGATATAAAGGAAGCAGAAGTCAGAGATTGTACTAGGTCTGAACACAAACTAAAATCAAGCATCTACCCGCTCTTCCTCCTCACCACCACCCCTCCAAAAGAAAAGTGTATTAAGGAGCACTAAGGAGGCAATGAGGCTGGCTGGGTGAAGAGGGATGGTGCTCACCTATCAATTCTCTTAAAGCCAGAGTGATGAGAACATCCTGGTCATAAGAAAATAACTTCTATTCATTCCTGACATACCTTAAAAACATTTGACAAGAGTGGACAATGAGCTCTAGCTTTGGATTTCATCACAAAATGTGGGAGTTTACTCAATACAAAAGGGCCTGCAGTGGTCATCAGGAATCGAAAACTTCCAGTGGTACATTAACATAGCTTTATGTCTTCTTCTTTTTCCCTCTTTTCCATGCTAAGGAAAAGATAATACAAAGAAAAGATGTTACTGTGAATTTACTGGAGTGAAGCACACAGTATATTTGTGTTCCAGGCAGGGAGCCCAATAGCACCGAGTACATTATTTACTATTTAGATCTGTATCAGAAGGGTAGCCGTGTTAGTCTAGATCTGTAAAAGCAGCAAAGAGTCCTGTGGCATCTCATAGACTAACAGACGAAGTCTATGCATCCGACGAAGTGGGTATTCACCCACGAAAGCTCATGCTCCAAAACATCTATTAGTCTATCAGGTGCCACAGGACTCTTTGCTGCTTATTTAGATCTGCTGACTGACTGACAAGAAGGATGATAACCGATTAGTCAGACTGGTGGATCTGAGAGTGTAGAAGGCTCAGCTATTAACAAACAACATAACTTTCATCATTTCTAATTGGATTGTGACTAAATTCCCAGCACTGATAATACCAAAATGAGATCAGAGGGAAAAGTCTCCATATTCTCTTTGCACTAAGATTTGGAACAGCTCTCCCCTGGTGTTGTACAATAGCAGTGACCACCCAAAGACCTATGTCATTAACTTAAGAGACCCATCTCACTGCTTGCTGAACAAGTGTGAGGAAGTTATAACATACACATGAGATGCATGCTGTTCTACTTCTTTACCACCCTCAGCACGAATGAGATTTCCTATGGAAGAACAGAACTGAGGAGAGAAAACAGTTAAGGGAATTGAGAACGAAGGTTGACTGGTTTATCTATAAAAAGCAAGATCAAAAATACCCTGATCTTAGGAAACAACTTACATATGAGACTTAAAAAAGGAAACAAAAGATAAGATCTCTGTATAGCCTTTGTCTTTGTTTACCAGTATCAGAGAAAAGGGATCTATGAAAGTTTCAAATTAGGCACTAATACCCAACTAAGAAAATTAAGTCAGTGGATACTTTAGGAATCCCACATATCCTATCAGAACTCATGTAACCATTCCTGACAGTCATCTCTTGACCTGTTTTTGATAAACAAAGTATAGAGTACTTGAAGTATTTTTCCCCCTTGTTCATCCCATTTTTCACCGGTCTCTGATTTTATGGTCAGAGGTTAAACTGCTGACCTCTCACCTTCCAGGCAAGTTCTTCCCTCTTCTATAAAAGGTTTTTCACAGTGTGCAGCATTTGGATTAGCCCCTCTCCTCTGGAACAAAAGCTGTGTCTTTGTACTGCTGGTTTGAGCATGGAGTCTGTACATCAGAGGAAGCTGCTCCTACTTAACATTCACAATAACTATATTGTGAGGCCCCACTAAAGCCTAGCCTCTCAATGTCTAGACTTTCATCCAGCCAACCAGCAAAGAGAAAATCCTGTCAAGCACTCAACTGAAAATTAACTAAGGTATCCTGTTGTGAACCTGATGAAGATGTTATTTGAACATATGGTAAAACTTTCCATTGTTTAACATAAAGATAAGAGAAAAACTTTTAGAGCCCAAAGCTTCAAAAAATCATTGGCACTAATTCAATCATGGGTCAGTAAATTTATTTTACTAGCAAGCAGCTACTGCCCTATGTGCACCTATAAAAGAATACACAGATTATTACATAACATTTAAATCCCAAGTATTTGGAAATGTATTCAGCCTCAATTTTGTATAATTAAAGGAAAGACTAAGGCAAATCAAAATGCAGGATAAAAATGTTTATTTCTTACTATTTTAAACAAAGAGCACTGCACCAGTATCAACATGGAATATTTTATTACTATTGTCTTTAGCAACTGCCACAGTTTGTGCAAAAACTAGAAATATGGCTGTCAAGGTTTTTAAAGTTTTCATCTACGTATCTCTTGCTCTATATAAGTGACATCTGTTTAGTAAACACCATCTAAAGAGAAATATTGGGGGAGGAGACTGTAAACCTGGGGTACAAATAAATCATGGAATTCTAAAAAAATGCTGTGATGATTTAATTATATTTCATTGTAAAACCACTGCATTGTCTATAGTATAAATCAGATCGAGAAGACAGAATGTTATTTAATTGGATTACTGGTAATACTAATGTAGTCTTCCTTGTTGAGATACTTAAAGCAGACCAGAAAAAAAATCAAATCAAGAATGCTTTTGAAAGTATGAAAGTAAAAAGAACAGTATTCACTCTGCATAAATATATGCATATATCATGGACAGATTGGCCCAGGGGCTTGGGACATTACCAGCTTCATGGCCTGACAAACAGGGTCTGAGGGATCAGTGGTCATTGCCAGGTACACTAGCTGGTGATTGTCTGGCTATACTGGAAGAATGACAGGAGACATTAGATATGGGTTTAATCAGGCCACAACTTTATTACTGACAGATGTTTGGGACTAACCCAGCGGATAAAAATGTGCACAGTGCAGGTGCAAAATGTATGTCCCTCCAGCAGATTTACTGCCAGGAACTTACCAATTCCAGCCAATTCAGGGGCGGGGAGGGGTTCACAGCTCCCCCCTATTTATCCAGGTACCTCCAGCAATTTCCTTTCAGGACCTTATCACTTCCAGCTAGCTCTGGGGTGGGGAGGGCTTTCACCAGCCCTTCCACCCCCCTTTTCATCCAAGTCCCTCCAGAAATTCCCTTGCTGGGATCTTACCGACCACAGTCCATCATAGAATGGGTTAGGGTGGACTATAATGATGGGGGAGAGGTTGCTCCCTGCTGTACCAGTCATAGGAGTCCCCAAGTGCCCCCGGCTTGCTCAATTACCAAGCACCTCTCCTTAATTCCTTTTCCAGCCTGTCATAACTTTAGTCCCAGATTTGGACCTTAGCGTCCAAATTATGGGGGTTAGCATGAAAACCTCCAAGCTTAGTTACCAGCTTGGACCTGGTACTTGCTGCCACCACCCAAAAAATTAGAGTGTTTTGGGGCACTCTGGTCCCCCTGAAAAACCTTCCCTGGGGACCCCAAGACCCAAATCCCTTGAGTCTCACAACAGAGGGAAATAATCCTTTTTCCCTTCCCCCCTCCAGGTGCTCCTGGAGAGATACACAGACACAACCTCTGTGAATCCAAACAGAGTGACTCCCCCTCTCCGTTCCCTGTCCTGGAAACAAAAGCACTTTCCTCTTCACCCAGAGGGAATGCAAAATCAGGCTAGCAAATCCAACACACACAGATCTCCCCCTGATTTCTTCCTCCCACCAATTCCCTGGTGAGTACAGACTCAATTTCCCTGAAATTTCCCAGAAAAGAAAACTCCAACAGGTCTTAAAAGAAAGCTTTATATAAAGAAGAAAGAAAAATACATACAAATGGTCTCTCTGTATTAAGGTGACAAAAAAAAGAGTTAATTGCTTAAAAGAAATATGAATAAACAGCCTTATTCAAAAAGAATACAAATCAAAGCACTCCAGCACTTATATTCATGCAAATACCAAAGAAAAGAAACCATATAACTTACTATCTGATTTCTTTGTCCTTACACTTAGAAACAGAAGATTAGAAAGCAGAAACTACTTCTCCAAAGCTCAGAAAAAGCAGGCAGACAGAAAACAAAGACCTCAGACACAAAATTCCCTCCACCCAAAGTTGAAAAAATCCGGATTCCTGATTGGTCCTCTGGTCAGGTGCTTCAGGTGAAAGAGACATTAACCCTTAGCTATCTGTTTATGACACGCCCCCCAAATTGCAGACAGTGGGGAAGCTCACTGGCAGCGATTTCCTTCTAGAACTTGAAAATAAACAGATTACTACAACACATGCACCTTTACATATACCACTAAGTATCTAACTAACAGACTTCTACATTTTAAGAACACTGTTTAACTACTGAATTCTGGGAAACTCTCACGGGACAGTGCATCAGCTACTTTGTTAGAAGCTTCTGTGATGTGCTGAATTTCAAAATCAAAATCTTGGAGAGCTAAACTCCAACGAAGAAGTTTCTTGTTGTTCCCTTTGGCAGTATGAAGCCACTTTAGTGCAGCATGGTCAGTTTGTAGCTGGAACCGCCGTCCCCAAACATACGGGCGTAGCTTTTCCAGGGCGTACACAATGGCATAGCATTCCTTTTCACTGACTGACCAGTGACTTTCCCTCTCAGACAGTTTCTTGCTGAGAAACACGACAGGATGGAAGTTGTGATCTGTTGCTTCCTGCATGAGCACTGCTCCTATACCACGCTCAGATGCATCCGTGGTTACTAGGAATGGTTTGTCAAAATCCGGGGCCCTGAGCACAGGGTCAGACATGAGCGTTGCCTTAAGTTGGGTAAAGGCCTTTTGACACTCATCAGTCCATTTAACTGCATTTGGCTGGGACTTTTTGGTCAGGTCGGTCAGTGGGGCAGCGATTTGGCTGCAGTGTGGTACAAATCGCCTGTAGTATCCGGCCAAGCCTAAGAAGGATTGGACCTGTTTCTTTGACCTTGGGACAGGCCACTTTTGGATAGCATCCACCTTGGCCTGTAGGGGGTTTATGGTTCCTCGACCCACCTGGTGCCCCAGGTAAGTCACTCTGTTTTGGCCTATTTGACACTTTTTGGCCTTAACAGTTAGTCCGGCCTGCCTGATGCGCTCAAAGACCTTTTCTAGGTGTAGTAGGTGTTCGGGCCAAGAGTCTGAAAAAATGGCCACATCATCGAGATAGGCAACTGCAAATTCTCCCAGTCCAGCTAGTAGACCATCTACCAGCCTCTGGAAGGTGGCGGGTGCATTTCGAAGGCCGAAAGGAAGGACATTGAATTCATACACCCCCGCATGGGTGACGAATGCTGACCTCTCCTTGGCAGGTTCATCTAGCGGTACTTGCCAGTACCCCTTGGTTAAGTCTATTGTAGAGATGAACTGGGCACGTCCCAACTTCTCCAAAAGCTCATCGGTGCGTGGCATTGGATAGTTGTCCGGACGAGTTACCGCATTTAGCTTACGGTAGTCCACGCAAAAGCGTATTTCCCCATCTGGTTTGGGTACCAGAACCACTGGAGATGCCCATGCACTGGTAGATGAGCAGATTATACCCATCTGTAGCATGTTCTGGATCTCCCGTTCTATAGCAGCTTGGGCATGAGGAGACACCCGGTAGGGTGGGGTTCTGATTGGGTGAGCATTACCTGTATCAATGGAGTGGTATGCCCGTTCAGTCCGTCCTGGGGTGGCTGAGAACAATGGGGCAAAGCTAGTGCACAGCTCCTTGATTTGTCGCCGCTGCAGACGTTCCAGGGTGGTTGAGAGGTTCACCTCTTCCACGCCACCGTCTTTTTTCCCGTTGTAGTAGACACCGTCAGGCCACTCAGCCTCATCTCCCTGGACTGTAAACTGACAAACCTGTAAGTCTCTGGAATAGAAAGGCTTGAGAGAATTAACATGGTACACTTTAGGCTTTAGTGAGGAATTGGGAAATGCTATGAGGTAGTTTACAGTTCCCAGGCGCTCTAGGACTGTGAATGGCCCGTCCCATGATGCTTCCATCTTATGGGCCTGTTGCGCCTTCAAGACCGTAACCTGGTCTCCTACCTTGAAGGAACGTTCTCTGGCATGTCTGTCATACCAGGCCTTTTGCTCTTCTTGAGCATCCTTTAGGTTCTCTCTAGCAAGGGCTAAAGAGTGTCGGAGGGTGCTTTGTAGGTTGCTTACAAAGTCCAGAATGTTAGTTCCTGGAGAAGGCGTAAACCCCTCCCATTGCTGCTTCACCAACTGTAATGGTCCCTTAACCTCGTGACCATACACAAGTTCAAATGGTGAAAACCCTAAACTGGGATGTGATACAGCCCTGTAGGCAAACAGCAACTGCTGCAACACTAGGTCCCAATTATTGGAGAATTCATTGATGAATTTTCGTATCATGGCCCCCAAAGTTCCATTGAACCTTTCCACCAGGCCATTGGTTTGATGGTGGTATGGCGTGGCAACCAAGTGATTCACCCCATGAGTTTCCCACAGTTTTTCCATGGTCCCTGCCAGGAAATTAGACCCTGAATCTGTAAGGATGTCGGAGGGCCAACCTACCCTGGCAAAGATGTCTGTTAGGGCCAGGCACACAGTGTTAGCCCTGGTGTTGCCTAGAGCTACTGCTTCCGGCCATCGGGTAGCAAAGTCTACTAAAGTCAGTACGTACTGCTTTCCTCTGGGCATCTTTTCTGGGAAAGGGCCCAGAATATCCACAGCTACTTGCTGAAATGGGACCTCAATTATGGGGAGTGGCTGGAGAGGGGCCTTGACCTGGTCTTGAGGCTTTCCCACTCTTTGGCATACCTCACAAGACCGGACATACTTGGCAACATCCTTGCCCATCCCCTCCCAGTGGAAGGACTTCCCCAACCTGTCTTTGGTTCTGTTCACCCCAGCATGGCCACTGGGATGATCATGGGCTAAGCTTAAGAGCTTCCCCCGGTACTTAGTTGGAACCACCAACTGTTTTTGCGGCTGCCATTCTTCCCGGTGTCCACCAGAAAGAATTTCCTTGTATAAAAGTCCATGGTCTATAACAAATCGGGATCGATTAGAAGAGCTGAGAGGCGGTGGGGTGCTCCGTGCCGCCGCCCAAGCTTTCTGAAGGCTGTCATCTGCTTCCTGCTCAGTCTGGAACTGTTCCCTTGAGGCTGGGGTCACCAGTTCTTCCTCAGACTGTGGACTTGGGCTTGGTCCCTCTGAAAGCGATGTAGGTGATGGGGTTGTTTCCGTTGCTGGTGTACCGCTCTCCGCTGGTGCACCTGAGGTTATTTCAGGCTCTGGCTGAGCCTTTTGGGTATGGTTGTCTGTTGCTTCTGCCAGTTTTGGCTCGCTGGCGCCCTCTGGCTTTGAGTTTGAAGATGTGGTTGCACTTGCTGGTGCTGGTTGCTGTTCCAGTTCCGGGCCTGGGACTGGAGGTGTTGTGGCTGTTTCGGTGGTTGGCATGGAATCTGGATCCACTACCTCTGTCTGGGTCTCTGGTAACACAGACGGGGTATCTGTGGACGGCTCAGGAACAGGAATGGGTCTGGAAGCTTGCCTGGTTTGGCTACGTGTAACCATTCCCACTCTCTTGGGCCACTTCACCTGGTTGGCCAAGTCTTCCCCCAGTAGCATGGGGATAGGATAATTGTCATAGACTGCAAAAGTCCACATTCCTGACCAGCCTTTGTACTGGACAGGCAGTTCAGCTGTAGGCAAGTCTACAGCTTGTGACATGAAGGGGTAAATTGTAACTTTGGCCTTTGGGTTGATGAATTTGGGGTCAACGAAGGATTGGTGGATAGCTGACACTTGTGCCCCCGTGTCTCTCCACGCAGTAACCTTCTTTCCGCCCACTCTCAAATTTTCCCTTCACTCCAAGGGTATTTGAGAGGCATCCGGGCCTGGGGATCTTTGGTGTGATGGTGGGGTAATGAATTGCACTCGCATGGTGTTCTTTGGACAGTTGGCCTTGATATGTCCCAGTTCATTACACTTAAAGCATCTTCCATCTGATGGGTCACTGGGCCGAGGTGAGTTGCTGGAGACTGGTGAGGTGGAAGAGTAGGGTGTCTGTGGCTTTACTTGGGTGGTATGTGGGGTCTTTGGCTGTCCTCCGTTGTAGGGTTTATGGTCGGTGTGCCCCCTGGGGTATTCGTTCCCCTTGACAGTAGCTTTCTTGCTTTCTGCCACTTCCATCCATTTGGCTCTAATCTCCCCCGCCTCAGCGAGATCTTTGGGTTTTCCATCTTGTATGTACCGTGTGGTGTCTTCAGGAACACCATCCAAGAACTGCTCCATTTGTATGAGGAGGTGCAGTTCTTCCAAGGTTTTAACATTGTGTCCTGATATCCAGGCCTCATAATTTTTTGCAACGTAGTAGGCGTGTTTGGGAAATGACACCTCTGGTTTCCACTTTTGGGTTCTGAAGCGCCGACGGGCATGATCTGGGGTTATCCCCATTCTGTATCTGGCCTTGGTTTGAAAAAGTTTATAGTCATTCATTTGCTGCTTAGGCATTTCAGCTGCCACCTCTGCTAAAGGTCCACTGAGCTGTGACCTCAATTCTACCATATACTGGTCTTCGGGGATGCTGTACCCAAGACAGGCTCTTTCAAAATTTTCCAAGAAGGCCTCGGTGTCATCACCTGCCTTGTAGGTGGGAAATTTCCTGTGCTGTGGAGCAATAATTGGCGCCAGGTTGTTAGGGTTGGCTGGCACATGCAGCCCAGCTTTTGCCAAGTCCAGTTCATGTTTTCTCTGTTTTTCCTTCTCTTCATTCTCTTTTTGTTGTTTTTCCATTTCTTTTTGTTGTTTTTCCATTTCTTTTTGGTGTTTTTCCATGTCTCGGCGGTGGGCCAACTCTTCTTCTGCTTGTTTCCTTCGGTGGGCCACCTCTTCTTCTTCTAGTTTTCTTTTGTGTGCTGCCTCTTTGGCTGCCTGTTCTCTTTGGTAGGCTGCCAGTTTGATGCTTTCTTCCTTTTCTTTCAGCTCCATCTCTTTTTGTTTTATTTCTAGTTCCTGTTTGTGTTTTTCCATCTCTCGCCTGTGTTCAGCTTCTTTGATTTGTTCTTCGGCTTCGATTTTTGCCTTAGAAGTCATGGTTCCTGTTTTCTTGTGTTGGGGTGCCCTCCGGTGTTTATCTTCTGAACTGCAGGCTCTGTTGCCTCCTGGAGTCTGCCTAGCAACAGAGCCTTTAGCTAATCTTCAATGTTAAGTAAACCTGAAAAACCACTTTATTTGCATGTATATAGTGCTGGTAATGACTCTCAATGGGAGTGCTATTGTGTGACAAAAGACTCTTAATAGCACCTTAATGGTTTCTTGCTTAAGATGCAAGCCACAAACTGCCAGAGAGAGCAGAAAAAAAAATTCTCTCTGGTTTCCTTTTAAAACCAAACTGTTTCTCTCTGCTAAAAAGCCCCTAGCAGAGAAAAGAAAAATAAAATATTTCTACTGGCTTCTGGATTCTGTCTATCCCATAACCGCTGCACACCATGTCAAACCTTAGGTCCCAGATTTGGACCTTAGCGTCCAAATTATGGGGGTTAGCATGAAAACCTCCAAGCTTAGTTACCAGCTTGGACCTGGTACTTGCTGCCACCACCCAAAAAATTAGAGTGTTTTGGGGCACTCTGGTCCCCCTGAAAAACCTTCCCTGGGGACCCCAAGACCCAAATCCCTTGAGTCTCACAACAGAGGGAAATAATCCTTTTTCCCTTCCCCCCTCCAGGTGCTCCTGGAGAGATACACAGACACAACCTCTGTGAATCCAAACAGAGTGACTCCCCCTCTCCGTTCCCTGTCCTGGAAACAAAAGCACTTTCCTCTTCACCCAGAGGGAATGCAAAATCAGGCTAGCAAATCCAACACACACAGATCTCCCCCTGATTTCTTCCTCCCACCAATTCCCTGGTGAGTACAGACTCAATTTCCCTGAAATTTCCCAGAAAAGAAAACTCCAACAGGTCTTAAAAGAAAGCTTTATATAAAGAAGAAAGAAAAATACATACAAATGGTCTCTCTGTATTAAGGTGACAAAATACAGGGTTAATTGCTTAAAAGAAATATGAATAAACAGCCTTATTCAAAAAGAATACAAATCAAAGCACTCCAGCACTTATATTCATGCAAATACCAAAGAAACCATATAACTTACTATCTGATCTCTTTGTCCTTACACTTAGAAACAGAAGATTAGAAAGTAGAAACTACTTCTCCAAAGCTCAGAGAAAGCAGGCAGACAGAAAACAAAGACCTCAGACACAAAATTCCCTCCACCCAAAGTTGAAAAAATCCGGTTTCCTGATTGGTCCTCTGGTCAGGTGCTTCAGGTGAAAGAGACATTAACCCTTAGCTATCTGTTTATGACACAGCCCATTTTCCCATTCTTTTGTGCCTTAGTTTTTGGAGCACCTGCACTGAACATCCACCACATGGAGACGCCAGCCATTAGCTTGGCTGCCTCCTCCCCTCATCCAGCCAGGTTCCCAGACATCTCTAAAAGGCCTTTTTCCTAGCAGCCCTACTGGGGATAAAGGACCCATTGTTTCATGTATGATCGTTGAGGGGGATCAGCAGCTGCATTGTCCTTGACCTGGTACTGCAACAACCACCCTTCATAGAGGGCTGCATAAGCGACCCTTCTCTGGATCCTTGAATTGACAAGACTCCTTAAAAGAAAACGAAATAAACAACTTGTAAGCTGGAGCCAAAAATCTCCATTCCGCCAACAACATTACATTCCGAGGTTTCAGATAGCATGTGCTGTGGTTCACTGCTAGCCCCTGTTGCAAGCTCACGAAATCTGTGGAACTGGAAACAAGACAAGGCATCTGCCATGCCATTATCCACGTCCAGCCCGTACTTGGAAGAAAAAACAGATGTTGAAGGTTAAATGCCCTTACCAAATTCATAACCCTGTGTGATAAGCCAGAAGCGCACCCTTATATCAGCCAGCTCTGATTCCCAAATAACCACCACAACTAAAACAGCGAAAGAATTTCAAGGAGACTCATATCGCGCAAAACCCCATTCTGCATCCAGGTTGCAGGCCATTTTGTGCACACCATTTGCCTTGATAAAACACTCCAAAACCTGCACACCCCCTAACCACATCTGAGTGGAGTTTTAACCCCCTTTGGAATAACCATTGCTTCCTCCACAATGATACCCCATTATGTTGACTCCGAAAATTTTTATACTCTCAAGCATTCTTTCATATGTCTAGTGCCTGGATGCAATGGTGTGGCCCTGGCCGTTGCTGCTGCCTTCCAGGCAAAAAATGGGGCAACAAGCCTGCAAGCAAAGTTCCAGTGCCCCAGAATAGATTGCAGTTCTTGTAGCCTGAGTGTTTTTATTTTAAGTCCCCAATGCTCTTTGCAGCAACCTTAATAACTCCCGAAGTTTATCCTAAGGGAGCCAAGATACACCTTCCTTGGTGTTTAGCTGAATGCCCAATAGGTCAATGTAGTGGAAGGGCTTTTTGTTTTTTTTCCTTTCTAGGAGTTTTCCCAACTATTTAGTCAGGGCCTGAAATGTGTCCATGTGCAACTAAAAATTATGCAAATAATGTCCTACTTGGTTTAGTCCCGCTGACCGCATCCCTGCCCAGCACAATCTTGTACTGAATTTCTGAACAGCTGCACAGGATACTGAACAGCCCACAGGCATAGTCTTGTTGAAATATAATTGCTGGCAGTAGTAGTTTTGCCAACATGCCTGTATGTTCAGGGGTTGCGAAAACAACCACCATGAGTAAATGTCCAGCAAATACCATTACGTGCCTGGTGCCTCTCCTAAGCTTGTTGCAGTATGAATAAAGAGGAAGGGGCCAGGCCCAGCTGACCTTTTAAACCCCACATTCCTATGTGATGAGTCATTTACCATACTGACTGTTCTTTCCAGCAGATTTACATCTTCCCTCCTCCCCCAAGCCAGAAAGCATTGCCTTCTTCTCCCGGTCAGCCAGCCAAACTCCTCCCTGCTTAAGTGCAGGGTGGTGAACCACCAAAAGAAAAACTATTATTTTTATTATTTATTGATATAGATCCTAATTCAAAGCCCATTTAACTCAGTGGGAGTCTGCTGGCTTCGATGGGCTTGTACCCACCTTGTTCATAATTTTGTTAAGGTTGGGGAGTTCATTTATTAATAAATTATAAATTTGTTTTGTGATTGTCATTCAGCACCCAAAGTAAATAACATTATTATTATTATTATTATTATTATTATTATTAATCAGGACCATAGTGCCCCTATGTTTTTGGTGCTTTACAAACACGTAAGATGACAATTCCCTGTCCTGAAGCGATTACGACCTAAGACCCCAACCCTGCAACTGATAGCATACCAGCAGACTGAGGTACTTACAGGATCATTAGATAAGTAGATAAAAACTAAATGAGAAAACGGAAGAGGAAGGGATGCAAACATTCAAGCAGTGATTGAACTGAAGCTTGGCACATCACTTGTGTTTCCAAAATTTTTGTAGTGCTACGTAGCACCTTTTTCTAGTTCTGAAGGGTCACAAAACGTCAGACTTTAAATTAATTTTTAAGTGATGTTTATTAATAATTTCTCTGGTTTCAGACAGAGTTAGTGATTTTGCCTCCCACAACACCACTAACCACAAGCATACTCAATAGTGTTCATTATCTTGAGTACTGTTAGAGCTAGAAATAAGGCTGTATACTGTACCAGGCAAAACTGTGTGATCCCAGGTGCTCTTGGACTTTATAAGGATATGTGAACTTAAAAGAGAGTCTGGAATTGACGTGAGGAAATAAAACAAAGCTGTATTCAGGATGACTGATTTTAACAATGAGGGTCATATAATGTACTAGGTTTGAGTACAAGCACCTGCTCACCTCAGAACCAGTTCCAGTTTCATGTTCAAAAGGTGCTACAACAACTCAATGAAGTTAACTGGGAAGGAGGTAGGTTTGGAAGATAAAATAAAAAAAGAACAAGTTAAAAATCACTTAGAAAAGTTAGATGCCTGCAAGTCACCAGGGCCTAATGAAATGCATCCTAGAATACTCAAGGAGCTAATAGAGGAGGTATCTGAGCCTCTAGCTATTATTTTTGGAAAATCATGGGAGATAGGAGAGATTCCAGAAGACTGGAAAAGGACAAATATAGTGCCCATCTACAAAATGGGAAATAAAAACAACCCAGGAAACTACAGACCAGTTAGTTTAACTTCCGTGCCAGGGAAGATAATGGAGCAAAGTAATTAAGGAAATCATCTGCAAACACTTGGAAGGTGGTAAGGTGATAGGGAATAGCCAGCATGGATTTGTAAAGAACAAATCATGTCAAACCAATCTGATAGCTTTCTT
This sequence comes from Gopherus evgoodei, assembly GCF_007399415.2. NCBI lineage: Eukaryota > Metazoa > Chordata > Testudines > Testudinidae > Gopherus > Gopherus evgoodei. The sequence goes on from NC_044329.1 coordinate 68,054,464, forward strand.
TGATAGGATAACAACTCTTGTGGATAACGGAGAAGCAGTGGATGTGGTATACCTAGACTTTAGTAAGGCATTTGATATGGTCTTGCATGATATTCTTATCAATAACAATCTATAATATTGGGTGTTGAAAAAAATAAAATCGACAGCTTTGTCAGGTTTTTGTAGATCCTCTGGAATTTGGATACTGGAACTGCTTGTGAAGTCATCTATAGCAGTATGGGACTCAACAAGCTCCTCAGGCTTTGCAGGGAGAAAGCTCCACAGCCGAGAGTCAAACATTAACTTTTCTTTGTAAAAGAGACAGAGTCAGGATGTCTCGAAGGAAAAGACAGAGTCACTTGAAGCTCAGCATTGATGGGATTTTGTTGGGTTAATTTTAAAATGTTGGGGTGAATTGTGAGCCTTCCTTCCCATAACAGCAATAACTTCCACCCACTCACTAACCCTTAGCCCAGGGCTCCCTCATGGCAGTAGCATGCGGGAGGTACCCTGAAGGAGCCCAGCTACTGAAAAGTGAAACCCTCCAACAGCTATGGAGAGACAGGAAGGGAAATTTGTCATTAGACAAAAGAGAAGTTTCCCATGACAGCCAGCAACGATAATTATGGGAGGCCCTTCATCAGTGGAAACTGGAAGACAGATACCCCTGAGAGACTCAGTAAAGATGGAGCAGGCAACACACACACACACACACACACACACACACACAAACCACCATCTCCCTGCTTCATGAAAGATATGTAGGCCCATAATAGACTATAAATGACCATGTCAACATCATTTATTTTTTTTTAAAGGGAGAGTCACAGGAAACATGACAACCAACCTTTACATCTTCTGTAACTATTCAAGTTTTACAAACTCAACAGCCAGTAAAAACATAATAATAAAATAACAAATTAGGCAACACCCATGTCTTAAAGCCTAATGTTTCTTTTCTTACCAAAGAGAGAAACATTATTGTGGGTTAAGTGGAAATGTTTTCATAACCCAACGGAGAGTGTGTGTTGCAGGTCTCACTCTGTGATCAGCCCAAAGAAGATATGAGTCTTTTGCAGTGGTAAGAGTTGATTCTTTGGCTCATGCTGTAGTAACTCATGCTTTTACCTCTGGAGGTTACCATTTCAATCTCTGGTGTGTCAGTCAGGATGACAGCTATCACAATTTCAGGACCAGCGAATTTTCCCAAGTACAAATATAAGATCAATTATTAGAAAGACGTATTTCTCACCCATGAGTCATTTCTGCCTCCTCCTTTCTGCCAAGAATACCAGTACCTTCAAACTCACACATACAAAACTCAAATTACCTGCACCATAAAGGTACAACCCCCACCACACTATCACTCACCAACATCCGGAAGTAGTAGTAAAGGTGAATGGAGGGAGACTAGCAGGGAAGAAAAAGAACAATGGTTGGCTGTGCAAGCAAGGAATAGACATATACTGTCTGTCCTCTGCTTGATGTCCATAGCATCCTGACCTCTTACCCTACCAGATCCACCCCAGGTACATATAGAATCTCCATACAATAATTTAGCAATATGCTCGCTAAGAACATTATATATCAATAAGATCTGTAATTTATTTCAAACCCATTCACTCTCTGATGCAACATAAAATAATCTAAAACAGTGGTTTTCAAACTAGGGCCGCAGCTTGTTCAGGGAAAGCTGCTGGCAGTCCAGGCCGGTTTGATTACCTGCTGCGTCCACAGGCTCAGCCTATCACAGCTCCTGCTGGCCGGGGGGTTCACTGCTCCAGGCCAATGAGGGCTATAGGAAGTGGCACGGGCTGAAGGACATGCTGGCCGCCCTTCCTGCAGCCCCCATTGGCCTGGAGCGGCAAACCGCAGCCAGCGGGAGCTGCGATAGGCCAAACCTGAGGACGCAGCAGGTAAACAAACCAGCCCGGCCCATCAAGGGCTTTCCCTGGACAAGCAGTGGCCCTAGTTTGAGAACCACTGACCTAAAGAACATTTCTACACAATGTTCTACACAGATGGCCAAATCGCTAATAACAAGGTAGATTTCTCAAATCAGAATTAACAGCAGTAAAATCAAACCTGCAGCATTACCACACTATATTATTTTCTCAAACTAAGGAGTACTGCAGTACCATGTCATGTACCTTAATCCCTAGAGTAAGTGTGCCTTCACATACTGGACATGGAAGTGTCAACATCTAGGGAAGGCTAAATTGAGAAGACCCTATACAGCAGTCACCAGTTCTATGCTAATGTGAGGACTTTCCAAATTTGTGGACTCTCACCAAGTGTATGATCTACAATCAAAGGAATTCAGACCTACAAATGAAATATGTTTTCATACATACCTTGGTTTCCATGGGTGGGCATAACCACATTGGGTTCAGACAGGCATAAATGAGAGAGAGAGAGAAAACAAGCAAATCTAGAGCCCTGATCCAAGAATAAGGTAGTGGTGGCTAAGCAATTTTTAAATTCTTCCCTCCTACTTATAGCTGTATATAGGACTACAAAAAGAAAAGAGAACATTAACATGGCATCAGACTTTGAAAGCAAAATATATAGAAGCTTTTTTCCAATACTTTAAGTTAACTCAAAATTCTGTTTCCTATGAAAACCAATTAACAGTACAAGTAGTTTAAAAATATAATGTTGGGCCATGTTTCAGTCTGATCTCTTGCTCCAGCACCACTTCAGGAACATGAGAAGGGTTCTATAAAACTAGACTATACCTGACCGAGGCAGATGGACTACTGGTTTTAGACTTAAAACGGGTAGAAAAGTTGGTTTTGTTTTCATAGTGACATATCTGTGGGAGAAAGTTGAGTAAGGATGCGTATTTACAATAAGAAGTTGCACTCTGGGTAAAGATATGGTTATGTGGGTAGGTCTGTGATGGAGCATGAGCCCTTTGAAAAGAATTTTGTTACTACTGGTGGATTTGCTTGCAACTCTTAGTTGCCATCAGTCAGTATCATTTCACTTGAAAAAAAGATATAAAGCCTTTTCCAGATCTGGCACTTACCCTGATCCTCTCAATGGAACACAATATTAGACTGCTTCCCCCATTCCTCGCCCCTCTGTGCTGGATAGGTGAGAGTAGAGATATGGTGTGTGCAGATTTTAATTATAATGCCATCAGTTGTTATACAAGGAAAGTGGAGAGAAGAAAGATGTAGAAGAGGGTGCTCTGAACAGCATGGAGGTTCTGATGTTGGCATTAGAATCATATGTGACAATTCCCAGGGTACAATCTGAACCGTTGAACTGCTGTGTCACCTTAATTCTCCAGACCAGGATGTGTCTCACACTGCTCTGCTAATGAAAAGCAACCTCTCCAGGGTCTGCTCACAAAGCCATTAGCATGGAAAGGCACACCCAGCAATGCTACATGAATGTTCTCCCAGCCACTCATGAACAGATACAGGGCAACACCAGCATATCCCTCAGTCCCAGCCTTGTACCCCAGAAATGTGCGTCTTACACTGTTCAAGGCCCCACTCCAAACAGTGTAAGCTCCGTAAACGTTTGTCAGTCCATCAAAGGGTAATGAATATGCAACAGCCTTTGTTAACCTGAGTAGAGATTCCCCAGACACTTTAACCAAAAGCACACTGGTTTAGATAAACAATTAAACAAGTTTATTAACTAGAAAGAGAGAGATTTTAAGTGATTATAACTGATAAAGGCATAAAAGTCAGAACTGATACAAAAACATTTTAACAGGACAGTGATGCTCAGCAGATTATAGGTTTTCAAATGACACTTAGTAGGCATACTTAGTATAAAATATATCATAACTATATAAAAGTGGTGAACATGGGGTACGAGATCTCATATGGGATATAGGGAGTCATAACAGTGTATACAGGCTTCAGTTATAATGCCATCAGTTGTTATAAAAGGAAGGATGAGAAAGGAAAATTGTAGGAGGGGGTGCTCCAAATATCATGGAGATTTTGATGTTGCCATTGGAACCATCTGTGATGTACTGATATCTTTGGCTGAATTCGATGTGGGGAAAGATGGGAGTTATTTAGAACTCTTATTGTTATTCTTTTTTATACTGTTTTACCAACCAAGTCTCACTGATAGGTGGCAGGAGAGACATGGGCAGGAAGGATAACAATTTCTAACATAGCTAGGATTGGACTAAATATTTTGAAGCATTCTCTGAATTTTGTTTTATCAACCTAGTCTAAGAGCGGATGAAGTAGGTGGGAGCCATTCTGGCAAAGTCATGGATCTGATGGTTTGAGAGTTCCTGGAGCTATTTATACAGATTTATTCAGAAGCACCTATCCTAGGCTGTCTCTGCTTGGAGGTAGAGTTGCTTATGTCTCTCAAGAAGTTTTCCAGCTATTTCAGTCAGGTTCAGACCACACTATCCATTTTTGTCGAAGAGAGCAAATGTGATATCTAATCTGGTTAAACTTCAGCTGATTTTACAAACTGTTTTAATGGTGCTGAGGGAGCTTTGGTCAGCAGCCTGGATACATGTCCTTCAGAGGGAGAAAGATCATGTGCATATCTTTGTGATCAAAGAAATGCAGATTAATTATTATATTAAAAGAAGGAAAATATACTTCTGAAGAAAATCAGATTTGATTTGGCTTCTGCCTCTCACTCACAAATGTACAACAATGAATTTTCAATCACAAAATTCTACTTTTAGTATACAGATTTCTGTTGCTCCTCAAACAATATAGCATGTTTTTAAGAAAAGGTCTCAGTCACATACATCCACGCCCAAAATTGCAACAAAAAACACTAAGATAGCAGAAAATAGAGCTGGTTCAACTACATTATAAAGATATTCACTGAGGTACAGAATAAAATTAAGAAACCTCATTTGTAATGTGTTAAACATGTCTTCAGTAAAAAGGTTAGACAAAGCACTAGAAAAACTATACAGGAGAGAACAATCTTGCAGTAGCAAAAGGCTGGTTTGGTTGACCTAGTAAGTCTTTTCCACTGAATTGCTATATCATAATTAGGGCCCTACCAAATTCACAGCCATGAAAAACACAACACAGACTGTGAAGTCTAGTTCACCCTTGAAATCTGCCAGGATGGGCTTGGGCGCCTCAGCCGGGGATCCTATCATGCACTGGGCTCCAGCTGCTAGTCCTGGCAATGCTGGGGAGGCACAGGACTACCTCTTCTCCTGCAGGGTCCACTGTTGGGGACGGATGCAGGAAGCTCCTTACCCCCAACTCGCTTCCTTCTCCCATTGCTTCCCAGCCAAGGGAGGACGGGGTCACTGTACAGGGAGCAGCCATGGCACTTCTTGCAGCCAGGGGAGATTCCTGGAGGTGGGTCTGACCCGGCCCTGGGAGAAGACGCTGCAGTAGAAAAGGAAGTCCCATTCCTCCCCAGCCCGACTGCGACTAGCAGTTGGAGCCCCGTGAACAGGGCCGTCCTTAGGCATAGGCAGAATAGGCAGCCGCGTAGGGCCTCACTTTGCCTGGGGGCATCACTCTGCAGGCAGCCCAGACAGTGTAGAAGCAGGGCTGCTGGGTCCTAGAGAGAGCCGAATGCAGCACAGTCTGAGGAATGGGATTGGCTGCTGGGGTCTCTGGGAAGGGGAAGGGGTAGGGGTTGGGAAAGGAATGTGACTCTTTTCCTCCGGCTGAGGTGAGGTAAGGCAGGCTCTGTGGCTCTGGAACCAGTATCCTTTGTTGTCTCCCATAACATCCATTCTTCTCCCCCCCACCCCATGGAGCACCCCCTCCTTTCTCCCTCCTCCCCAGGAGCACCCCTCTCTCTCTCCTCCCTCCCCTCCCTCAGGGCTGGGTTGGGTGAGGTGCTGGGGGGGAGGGGAGGTTGGCTGGCTGCCTGCTGAGGGATGAAAGTGAAAGTAACTCACTTCCTCGGCAGGCAGCCAGAATTGGAATGTCACACAGGGCTTGGCTGGGGTTAGCCAGATGTGTGAAAAATCAGGATAGGGGATTGGGGTACAGTGATCAGATATCCCTATTTTATAGGGACAGTCCCAATTTTGGGGTCTTTTTCTTATATAGGCTCCTTTTACCCACCCCCACCCCCACCCATCCCTGTCCTGATTTTACACACTTTCTGTCTGGTCACTCTAGGTGGGGGTAATTGGTGCCTATATAAGACAAAGCCCCAAATATCGGGACTGGCCCTATAAAATCAGGACATCTGGATCTGGCCACCCTAGCTGGGGAGTGCCTCTCCCCCAGGCTGGCAGCTGCCAGCGATCCATCTCATCCGGGGGGAGCTGCACAGGGCAGGATGAGCTGCTGTGGCTCCATGGGTGCACCGTCTCTGAGATCAGATACTGTGCTAACTTCACCATGGTCTGTTGGGCTGGCGGCAGTGCCCATTGGCGTGTGATTGGACCTGAGGGTTTGCTGCTGCTGTTGCCACTCTGCACCCCAAGAGGTGGATTTTGGGGTCCTGCAGTTTTCCACCTATCTCCGCCTCTACTGCAGCTGTTGGACCAGCAGGCTGGGGGGTGAGCCAAGCATGAAAGCAGTACTGTGTTGCCATTTAGATTGTCATTTAAAACTTTGTTTGCCAAAAATTCTTGCTAACAATCCTGAATCCAATTTCAATATTTTTTTTTAAAAAATCAATATCTTAGCCAAAAACAGAAAATTAAGTTGTTGACAATTATTAGTGACAGGTTTGCTTTGAGGCAGGGAGTGGGTCAGTTTTCGTCAGAGAAACAAAAAATGTTGACTGACTTTCCTATAGCCTGTTACTCCTGATAAGAGCCCTCCAACAACTGTAATATGCTCATCTCCTTACTAGTGTATAAAGCAGGGTTCGGCAACCTACGGCACACGTGTCAAAGGTGGCAGGTGAGCTGATTTTTGATGGTATGCAGCAGCAGGCTGAGCAGCTCAGCCCATCACTGTTCTGGGGTTCCGGCTGCTGCCCTATTGCCAGTTGGAATACCAGCCATCGGCCCCACTCAGCACCTGCTGCTGGCCTGGGGACCCCCAAGGAATCCCAGGCTGGCCCTGGGCTGAGCAGGCCAGTTGAACCACTCAACCCGCTGTCAGCCTGGGGTTCCATTCACTCAGCCAGCCGGCAGCGGGCTGCGTGGGCTGAGCGGGCTGGTGGAGGGCTGAGCAGGGTCGGTGGGGGGTTGAGTGGCTCAGTCTGCTGCCAGTCTGGGGTGCTAGCAGCACTCAGCCTACTGCTACTCCGCGGTTCCGGCTGCCGGCCCCTTGCCAGTCAGGAGCTCAGCCGCCAGCCCCACTCTGCCTCCTACCAGCCTGGGTGAGCAGAATCCCAGGCTGGTAGCGGGCTGGGGGCGGGGGGTTGGCGGCCGGGATCCTGGCTGGCAGGAGTTGGTGGTCAGAACCCCAGACCAGCAGCAGGCTGAGCAGGGCCTGGGATCCTTGTCTAGGGTTCCAGGCACCAGCCCGCTGCCGGTTTGGGGTTTCATTTACTCAGCTGGCAGTGGCCTGAGCAGGACCGGTGGCCAAGACCTCAGATAATAACAATAGTTTATTTATATAATATAGACATAGAGAGAAACCTTCTACAAACATTAAAATGTATTACTGGCACGAGAAACCTTAAATTATAGTGAATTTGGCACACCACTTCTGAAAGGTTGCCGACTCCTGGTATAGAGTGACCATATGTTGTACTAAGATTCACCTGCTTTTTTTTTTTCCCTGTGAGTCAGTATAACTTTTGCCAGCCCAGAAGTTGGGCAGCCAATGTTTTACATTTTCACAATGTTTTCTCCAACTTTCATAAAGTAAATACATAGTTAATATGAGTTAAAAAGGCCAGGGACACTTCTTTGTGAAGAATCTGTACAGCAGATCATGCCCATAGATGATCCAGAAAAGAAATTTGAGGTTGAATTTTTTAATGTTGTGATGGATAAAGCAGTATCTGCTGTTGATGAAAGGTTTAATTCCTTGCAAGTACACCATGAACAGTTTGGATTTTTGTATGACATAACTAAATTCAACAAAATAGGAAAACAAGAGCAACTAATGACAAAGTGCAAGAATCTAGAGAGCCTCCTGAAGCACGGTGATAGTTTTGATTTAAATGGACTTGAACTGTACGAAGAATTGAGTACACGGTCATCAATGTTGCCACATGCAGAATCGGTGATGGACATTGTACAGTTTATTCATACCCACAAACTTGTTGACATATATCCTAATGTGTACATTGCCACTCGTATTCTACTGACAATTCCTGTAACAGTAGCATCAGGAGAACGGAGTTTCTCAAAACTAAAGCTCATTAAAAACTATCTCCGCTCTACAATGAGTCAGGAACGCTGGACTGGTCTTGCTATTCTTGCGATCGAACAAGACACGACTTTGTCTTTGTCATACGATGACATTATTACTGATTTTGCAGCCAAAAAAGCCAGAAAGATTGCTTTTAATTAAAAACAAATCTTTGTTTCAATACCTCTTCATATAAATTTCCAATAAAATTTTGATAAATTAAAAAAAATATATTATTTGCATCATTATGTCATATCAGAATTTTTTCTATAGTGCTGCTTCTTTAGTGCTAGTCCATCAGCATTACAGTGTGCTCAATTAAGTTAAACTGGTTTTAATAATGTGAATGTGGCAAGTTTTCCAATACTATAAGCTTATGTTTGTGTTGCTAAGAGCAGATCAGGCACAGGGGCACCAATTTAATAATCTCGCCTAGGGCACCATAAATCCTAAGGCCGGCCCTGCCCATGAACAACAGGAGCCCCCAGGCAATGGTGCTGGAACCAAGGGGGCCAGAGCCCATGCCCCCCACTTTTTAACATGGGCATAGTTTGAGGTGGGGGAAGGGGCGATGTTGCCTCCCCAAACTGCAAGCCTTGGGCAGGCATGGAGCAGTGCCAGCAGGGGCTGTGCTTTGCTGCAGGGGAGCTGATCACCCTGATCAGCTCCTCTGCCATGAAGCACAGCTTCCATTGGTGCTGCTCCATGCCTACCCAAAGCTTGTAGTTTGGGGGGGAGGGCCAATGCCACCCCAGACCCCCCCCCAAACGACACCCACGTTGAAAGCTGTTGGGGAATGGTCCCTGGCCCCCTAGTTTCCTGCACTGGGGCCCCTCCATTTCTACAAAGGTTCTGGCACCCTTGCCTCAAGCCCTGCCTGCCCCACCCCAACTCCGGGCCCAGCACTCAGAGGTGAAAGGGGCTTTCAGTTGGCTGTGTGTGAGGAGGGGAACCACAGTGCTCTCCTGACCCTGGGGCCAGGGATAGTCACCCACCCTTTAGGCCAGCCCTGCCAGCCACTTATACCATGCAATCCCTCGCATCTACCCTGCCCACTGCTCTCCAGCAGCCTAGCTCTGAAGGAAGCACCTCCTGTCAGCGGCAGCGCAGAAGTAAGGATGGTAATACCGCAACCCTCCCACAACCATCTTTTGGGGTAAGCCGCCCATGGTTATAACACCATGAAATTTCAGATGTAAATATCTGAAACTGTGAAATTGACTATTTTTAAAATCCTATGATCATGAAATTGACCAATATAGGTAGGGGTCTCAACCATAACTTATTAACATGACCTGTAATTTTACTTACAAATAGTGTCATACCCTTGTTCTTACTTCAATTAACAGACAAAATTATTTTAACTTCATTTTAAACTACTGATCTACAAGCAAATAGCTTGCAAACTGTTTTCATAACCTGATGCAAACTATTTTAGAACACACATTACCCCTAGAACACTAATTATGCACTTAGATGCCTTTTAAAGTTTTACCTTAAATGACTTAGGAGACTGAGGCCTGGTCTACACTAAGATTTTAGGTTGAATTTAACAGCGTTACCTCAATTTAAGCCTGGACCCGTCCACACGACAAAGCCCTTTTTTTCGACTTAAAGGGCTCTTTAAATCTGTTTCTTTACTCCACCTCTGACGAAGGGATTAGAGCTGAAATCGGCCTTGCTGGGTCAAATTTGGGGTGGTGCGGATGCAATTTGATGGTACTGGCCTCTAGGAGCTATCCCAGAGTGCTCCATTGTGACCGCTCTGGACAGCGTTCTCAACTCGGATGCACTGGCCAGGTAGATAGGAAAAGGCCTGCGAACTTTTGAATTTCATTTCCTGTTTGGCCACTGTGGCAAGGTGTAGGTGAACGCAGATCTCATCAGCAGAGGTGACCATAATGGAGTCTCAGGATCGCAAAAGAGCTCCAGCATAGACCAAACGGGAGGTACGGGATCTGTTTGCCATATGGGGAGACAAATTCGTGCTAGCTGAACTCCGCTCCAGTAAACAAAATGCCAAAACATTAAAAAAAGTCTCAAAGGGCATGAAGAACAGAGGCCATTACAGGGATGCACAGCAGTGCCGCGTGAAAATTAAGGAGCTATGGCAAGCCTACATAAAAACCAGAGATATAAATGGCTGCTCCGGATCAGAGCCCCAAACATGCCGCTTCTATGATGAGCTGCATGCCATGGCAGGGGGTACAGCCACCACTACCCCAACCCTGTGCTTTGACTCCATTAATGGAGAATCAAGCAACAGGGAAGCGGGTTTTGGGGATAAGGAAGATGATGATGAAGAGACTGAAGATAGCTCACAGCAAAGAAGCGGAGAAACCAGTTTCTCCAACAGCCAAGATATGTTTTTCAACCTGGACCTGGAGCCAGTAACCCCTGAAAGCACCCAAGGCAGGCTCCCGGACCCTGAAGGCAGAGAAGGGACCTCTGGTGAGTGTACCTCTGTAAATATTACACATGGTTTAAAAGAAAGTATGTTTAATGATTAATTTGCCCTGAAGACTTGGGATGCATTTGCGGCCAGTACAGCTACTGGACAAGTCAACTAACGTGTTGTCATAAACAGATAGCTAAGGGTTAACGTCTCTTTCACCTGGAAAGAAGTAATCTGAACCACCTGACCAGAGGACCAATCAGGAAACAAGACTTTTTCAAATCTGGGTGGAGGGAAGGTTGTGTGTGAGTCCTTTGTTCTTGGTCTTCTGTCTGCCTCTCTCTCAGCTATGAGAAGTGATTTCTGTTTCCTGCTTTCTAATCTTCTGTTTCCCAGTTGTAAGTACCAAAGATCAGATAGGGATTTATATGTTCTTTTGTATTTACATGAATATAGTTGCTGGAGTGCTTTGAATTGTATTCTTTTTGAATAAGGCTGTTTATTCATATTTCTTTTAAGCAAGTGACCCTGTATGTGTCACCTTAATACAGAGAGACCATTTTTATGTATTTTTGTTTCTTTTTATATAAAGCTTTCTTTTTAAGACCTGTTGGAGTTTTTCTTTAGTTGGGAACTCCAGGGAATTGAGTCTGCAGCTCACCAGGGAATTGGTGGGAGGAAGAAGTCAGGGGGAAATCTGTGTGTGTTAGATTTATTAGCCTGACTTTGCATTCCCTCTGGGTGAAGAGGGAAGTGCTTGTGTTTCCAGGACTGGAAACGGGGGAGGGTGGAATCCCTCTGTTTAGATTCACGGAGCTTGCTTCTGTGTGTCTCTCCAGGAACACCTGGACGGGGGGAAGGGAAAAGGTTTATTTCCCTTTGTTGTGAGACTCAAGGGATTTGGGTCTTGGGGTCCCCAGGGAAGGTTTGGGGGGACCAGAGTGCCCCAAAACACTCTAATTTTTTGGGTGGTGGCAGCTTTACCAGGTCCAAGCTGGTAACTAAGCTTGGAGGTTTACATGCTAACCCCCATATTTTGGATGCTAAGGTCCAAATCTGGGACAAGGTTATGATACGTGTATGGGGATGGAGCGGAAATCTTCCAGGAATATCTCCATAAAGCTCTCCTGGATGTAGTCCCAAAGCCTTTGGAAAAGGTTTCTGGGGAGGGCGGCCTTATTCCGTCCACCATGGTAGGACACTTTGCCACGCCAGGCCAGTAGCACTTAGTTAGGAATCATTGCATAACAAAGCAAGGCAGCGTATGGTCCCGGTGTTTGCAGGCATTCAAACAACATCCGTTCTTTATCTCGCTGTGTTATCCTCAGGAGAGTGATACCATTCATGGTCACCTGGTTGAAATAGGGTGCTTTTCTTAAGGGGACATTCAGAGGTGCCCGTTCCAGCTCGGCTGTTTGGCTGTGGCTGAACAGAAAATGTTCCCTGATGTTAGCCATGCGGTGCAGGGAGGGGTGAAGCATGAGTGATCTTTCATACCAAATCGGCAGGCCCTCAATACAAGAGGCAAAATGCGACCTTGTAACGAAAGCACATGTGCTGTGTAATGTGAACAGCAAAGTTTAACGTGAAAGAGTGCACCCATTTTTCTCTAAAATGTGTCTTTTTGACTACCACTCTCCCTTTTCTTCCACCAGCTACAAATGTTTCTCCTTCGCAGAGGCTAGTGAAGATTAGAAGACGAAAAAAACCGCACTCAGGATGAAGTGTTCTCTGAGCTCCTGCTATCCTCCCACACTGACAGAGCCCAGCAGAATGCGTGGAGGCAGACAATGTCAGAGTGCAGGAAAGAACAATATGAACGCGAGAAGAGGTGGCGGGCTGAAGATGATAGGTGGCGTCAGCTTGCTGACAGAAAGAGTCGATGCTCAGGCTGCTGGAAGATCAAACTCATATGCTCCAGCGTATGGTTGAGCTGCAGGAAAGGCAGCAGGAGCATAGACCGCCACTAAAGTTCCTGTGTAACCAACAGCCCTCCTCCCCAAGTTCCATAGCATCCTCACCCAGACGCCCTAGAATGTGGCGGGGGGGCCTCTGGCCACCCAGCCACTCCACCCCAGAGGATTGCCCAAGCAACAGAAGGCTGGCCTTCAATAAGTTTTAAAGTTTTAAAGTGCAGTTTGGCCTTGTCCTTCCCTCCTCCCCAACCCCAGCCGGTGCTTCCCCCCTTCCCCACCCCTCCTGGGATACCTTGGCAGTTATCCCCCTATTTGTGTGATGAATTAATAAAGAATGCATGAATGTGAAGCAACAATGACTTTATTGACTCTGCAAGGGGTGATCGAAGGGGGGAGGGGAGGGTGGCTACCTTACAGGGAAATAGAGTGAACCAAGTGGTGCAGGGGAGCTCATCAAGGTGAAATAAACAGAACTTTCACACTGTAGCCTGGCCAGTCATGAAACTGGTTTTCAAAGCTTCTCTGATGCGCACCACTCCCTCCCGTCCTCTTCTAATCGCCCTGGTATCTGGCTGCACATAAACAGCGGCCAGGCAATTTGCCTCAGCCTCCCACCCTGCCATAAATGTCTCCCCAGTACTCTCAAAGATATTGTGGAGCGCACAGCAAGCAGTTATAACAATGGGAATATTGGTTTTGCTGAGGTCTATCCAAGTCAGTAAACTGCGCCAGCGAGCTTTTAAATGTTCAAATGCACATTCTACCACCATTCTGCACTTGCTCAGCCTACCGTTGAACAGCTCCTGACTACTGTCCAGGCTGCCTGTGTATGACTTAATGAGCCATGGCATTAAGGGGTAGGCTGGGTCCCAAAGGATAACTATAGGCATTTCAACATCCCAAACGGTTATTTTCTGGTCTGGGAAGAAAGTCCCTTCCTGCAGCTTTTGAAACAAACCAGCGTTTCTGAAGACACGAGCATCATGTACCTGTCCCGGCCATCCCAGGTTGATATTGGTGAAACAACGATCCACCAATGCTTGCAGCAGCATTGAAAAGTACCCCTTTCGGTTTATGTACTCACTGGCTTGGTGCTCCGGTGCCAAGATAGGGATATGGGTTCCGTCTATCACCTCACCACAGTTAGGGAATCCCACTGCAGCAAAGCCATTCACTATGACCTTCACATTTCAAGTCATTACCCTTGATAGCAGCAGCTCTTTGATTGCGTTGGCTACTTGGATCACAGCAGACCCTTACAGTAGATTTGCCCACTCCAAACTGATGCCCGACTGTCCGGTAGCTGTCTGGCATTGCAAGCTTCCACAAGGCTATTGTTACTCGTTTCTCAACTGTGAGGGCTGTTCTCATCTTGGTATTCTGGCGCATCAGGGCAGGGGAAAGCAAGTCACAAAGTTCCATGAAAGTGCCCTTATGCATGCAAAAGTTTCGCAGCCACTGGGAACCGTTCCAGACCTGCAACACAACGCAGTCCCACCAGTCTGTGCTTGTTTCCTGACCCAGAATCGGCGTTCCACAGCATGAATCTGCCCCATTAACACCATGATGTGCATACTGCTGGGGCTCATACTTTGAGAGAAGTCTATGTCCATGTCTATGTCCTCATCACTCTTGTCACTGCGCTGCCATCGCCTCCTCACCTGGTTTTGCTTTGGCAGGTTCTGGTACTGCACATACTCCAGGATAATGCGTGTGGTGTTTACAGTGCTCATAATTACCACAGTGATCTGAGCTGGCTCCATGATTCCAGTGTTATGGCATCTGGGCTGAAAAAAGGCACGAAACGATTGTCTGCTCTGATGGAGGGAGGGGCGACTGATGACATTGCTTACATAAATCACTTCTGAAAAATGGGAATTTGGATTCTACATCATTTAGCATTAGAGTGCTGCATGAATTTCTTGATTTATTCTATTTACAGATTTCAAGCTTTATACAACTTTTTTAAAATAACGTAAGAATGAGAAAATTACTTCAATGTCGTTTTCACCAAGTTATAATTAGTTTTGATTAAAGCTGTTTAAGAAATTTCTGTATGTAACACTGCTCAGTTCCCCACAAAAGTTTTAGTGAAAGATAAGTGAACAAGTGGTCTAAAATTGCAACCAAAAAAAGCAAAAGAAATTTACACATTTTAAACAACTACAGATTCTACTATTATTCTGCTATTACTTTAGATAAATTTAGAGGCAGCTTTTGATAAGGAAATAAAAATATAATAGGCTCACCACTCTTTACAGTTCACTGGATTATACGCCTATTTTAAACTCTAGGCCCTTGTATTTAACATATAAACATATACATGATTTTTTTTTAAATATCAGCAATCACCAAATAGTCTATGTAAAGACATCTGAACCAACACTCAGTCTGATAAGTTTCAGCATGAATTTATAAGGCCACACAGGGGGAAGGGGCTAGGTTGCACAGTAATTTAGCTTACAAGGTCACTTTGAGAAAAAAACAATGCAAATCCCAGTTTAGATCACAAGTAAACATTAGTTCCACAATGTCCTTCAACCCTCCATTTGAGTACATCATGAGCAGTCACATGATTTGTCACAATTGGCTGTATCCCTTCACAAGACAGCCAGGTCACAAATGGCACAGGTGTTTCAGGTCAGAATTCAGACACATAGCAAGGCTGCACAGGGAATCTTACGCAGTACACTTGGCTGCAGAAGAACATTTATTTTTAAGAAATTCAGAGTTCTTTCTCTAAAAACAGATCTTTAATTATAAATCTCATGATGCACTCCTACAGCAGTGGATACAGAATACACCGGAATGGATTTCTTACATACAATGTTAAATGGTTCAGTCCACCCCTTCAGAATGCTGAAAGTTTACATGGTAACTTATTTCCTGTACATATCCACCAAACTCAGATCGTTGACGGGGAAGCACTCTCTTTCTCTTAGCCACACACTCTGCCCACACTAGTTCCTGCCTGACAGGGAGTTCTTACAGAACATTTTTACTACATATAAATATCATCATGCAAATTAATGTTTAATCACTGACAGCTAAACGTACATAGGTGAAAATCTGACAATTTTAGGAATGACTTTATAAAAATATTGACTTTGAAGGCAGGAGAAGTTTGGTTGCTGTATTAACAATGAAAATAAATTAACAAATAAGAAGGGAATTAGGGTCTGATTCTGCTCCTACTGAAGTCAGTTGCAAAAGTCCCATTCACTTCAGAGGTGCAGAATTAAGTCTTTAGTGAAAGATGAAATAACTGATAAGCTATTCTAGTGAATCAGGAAAAATTTTATTTATCAAAACGTGAAACAACTAATAACTCCCAGCTCTGGAAAACATAGAATCTAATTTAGTGCATGTGTTAAGATTTCTGGTAAGAGACCAAGAACGCAGACTCTGGGCACTCAGTGCTTCTGAGGTGAAAGAGTTTAGGTTGGGTTTTTTTTTAATCTACTCTCCCTGATGCTGCTCTGGCTAACAGGATCCAGGTGAAGCTTTTTCCTTTTTTTCCAAGTCCAACAAAGAGTTCAAAAACACTAGCGTGTGACCTGCATCTCTTATTTTTTAAATGCTTACGAGAATGAAACTGCAATTATAGGCTATCAGGTGAAGATGAGGAATTCTCACTAGTGTTATACAGAGATCAACAGCTATCACTTCTCTAAACCTTTCTGAGAAAGACTGGGCCTATGGAGTAAAAGGGTTGAAAAACTGGCAAGAACTCTTAACACGCTCTTGGTAAAATGCTTTATTTTGCATCATTTGACTTGTTTTTTATTATTATTTATTAGTTGTATTACTGTAGCACTCAGGAGCCTTACAATATCTGATTCTATTGTGATTAATTATTATGGATATACTTATTCTTATCAAAACAGTGTTCATTTCACATTTTGAGGAGGGGGGTGGACAAAGAGTGGAAAATGGATAGTTTCTACTTTCTAGTCTTCTGTTTCTAAGTGTAAGGACAAAGAGATCAGATAGTAAGTTATATGGTTTCTTTTCTTTGGTATTTGCCTGAATATAAGTGCTGGAGTGCTTTGATTTGTATTCTTTTTGAATAAGGCTGTTTATTCAATATTCTTTTAAGCAATCGACCCTGTATTTTGTCACCTTAATACAGAGAGACCATTTGTATGTATTTTTTCTTTCTTTTTATATAAAGCTTTCTTTTAAGACCTGTTGGAGTTTTTCTTTACTTCAGGGAAATTGAGTCTGTACTCACCAGGGAATTGGTGGGAGGAAGAAATCAGGGGGAAATCTGTGTGTGTTGGATTTGCTAGCCTGATTTTGCATTCCCTCTGGGTGAAGAGGAAAGTGCTTTTGTTTCCAGGACTGGAAACGGAGAGGGGGAGTCACTCTGTTTGGATTCACAGAGGTTGTGTCTGTGTATCTCTCCAGGAGCACCTGGAGCGGGGAAGGGAAAAAGGATTATTTCCCTTTGTTGTGAGACTCAAGGGATTTGGGTCTTGGGGTCCCCAGGGAAGGTTTTTCAGGGGGACCAGAGTGCCCCAAAACACTCTAATTTTTTGGGTGGTGGCAGCAAGTACCAGGTCCAAGCTGGTAACTAAGCTTGGAGGTTTTCATGCTAACCCCCATATTTTGGACGCTAAGGTCCAAATCTGGGACTAAGGTTATGACAGCAACAGAGCCAGCTGAATTATTTTCAGATTAATGGAAACACTGCATACATATTTTCACTTCTAGTTGCATAGTGTTTATGGGCAACAAAATAGTTAATTTATTCTTCAGGTTTTTTCACATGCTGAAACTGCCTAGTCTGACACAGGGCATAGTGATGCCATTTCTCTTCTTTAAGAAAAAAAATTTAAAGGTTGAAAAACAGGATATTCATACAACTTGTTAAGTATCATTACCACCATTTTATACCTGAAACCAAGAAACCTAACTGACCACTTCTTTGAAACAGCAAGTCAACCTAAGAAGCAGGATTAAAACTAAAGTCTCCCGATTCCCAGTCCAATGTAAATTCAAAGTACAGTGCTCATCAGACAAGTCATTTAATCCCTTTGAGCATCACAAAATTGGTGAGAGGGAGCAGAAAAGTGAGTGGCTTCTCATTAACTGTTTTTGTTCTGCCTGCTAGTCTGTTTAAAAAAAAACATCCTTAGGAGGCCCAAACAGACAGTAATCAACATTAATATAAAAGAGGGATGTAGGACTCAAATGATCTCCAAATAATTCACCAGAAGATTAATTCCTACATGCACTGTACCCCAACCCACGTTTACAAAGTAGGCACTACAGATACAAGTTAGATTAGAAACATAGAGCATCCCCTGGCCATCTCACTTTTACAAACGTTATGGACGGTCCAAAAATTAAGTGCTTTTGAAAGAATTTAAGAATTAATAGAGCCTTACACCTGTTTCATGGAATGGATATTCTTGCAACAATTTCACCTCCTAATTTAACTACAACCCTTGAATTCCCAGAAAATAACTGATTTTGAATGTTTTTCCTGTTTTGATTTGATTGAAACTTAACAGTTCTTACAGACCCATACATACTCCTAGTTTATCTGATATTTAATATAACACTACAAGTGTGCTCTTCCAACATCTAAAACATGCCACAGTTTGTCGTTTGCCATTCTGCGATTAATTTCACCACAAAGTAGCAATTTATGAACTGTGTATGTACTGGAATAAAATAAAGGAAGCATGAAAACAAATGCAAGTAAAGAAGCATTCAAAATGGAAAACATTCATTTGCTGACGTCCCATTTTGTTATTATCTAGTACAATTTAAACAAGAGTTAATTTACCTTAATATTCTTGCTCCTAACGTTGCTTTCAGTGCAATGACTAAGAAAAGAGATAATGAGTAATAAACAGAAAAGACATGGGATAGTTTACCATTAGCTTCAAGTAACTACATTCAGTACTGGGAAACTGCTTACAAAAATATACTATACACAGGTGTTACTCATGCATTTGCAACCTTAATCATCCATTTCCAGTAAAGTGCTATTCAACTTGCAAACAACAACACAAACAGTTTTTGAAGAGATAATCAATGCTTATTAACAGTAAAACTAGTGAATCTGGCCTATAACTTACTATACTGTACTACTGATAGCACAGAGAGGTGGTTCTCAGGAATTCAATGCAGCAGAGTGCATGCAGTATTACTAATGCCTCCCTTCATCAGCATTTCAGGGGAATCCTAACCATGCTCCTGCCCAGAATCATCCCATTTTGAGTTTCTCTGGACCCTGCTGTCTCCCCTAGCCCAGCAAAAGTAAGGTTATGCTCACTTCGTGAAGCCATACATTCCCCTCCTCGTTTCCTTTCTGTCTGGTTCAACATCACTTAAAGTCAGCATAAGTCCAGGACTGACTCTCACCTGCAGTCTGCCCTCCCTTGCCCCCCCACAGCATGCATAAAGCTAGTGAAAATACGTACGAGGAGAGGCGGCTGGATTAGAGCAGAACAATCACAGGATAATAATCAGGGCTAGATTTGAAAACACGACCTTGGGCTGAAAGTTTTTGCATCCTAGCTCTAATTACTGAGCCATCCAGTCTCCTAAATTAGGAGCATATTTCATCTATTGTTTTAAAAACTCTTTTTCTTGTTGACTTATTGTGATCCAAAACTGACTTCCATACTTCCTGCTGGTATTATATTGCAGCCTAAATATAAACACTTTGTACCACAATGTTTCTATCATCTCCGATGGATTCCCTGAGTATTAGAATTACCCTTTCTTTTAAACTGTATTTTATCCATGCAGCTGTTCATTACTTTATCTTCCATAACTTTGTTGCATCTCCTAATTTGTGTAATCATATTATTTATAGTTTTGGTTGTTTTTATAACTTAATTTTACCAGTGCCTTCTCCTGATTTCATTTCCAAACACCTATATAGATATTTTTACCAGGTGTTTTGTACATCCCCATCCTTCAAAGCTTTCCATTAGTTGTACCCAGTGTGGTCTTTCTACTGTTCAAAATCAGTTCAGGAGCTTCAAATATCTCTATTTCAAACACATCTCACATTTCTTAGTGTTCCACATGTTCAAATAGAAAACATATGGACTTCTCTATACATATTGGTACAAATGTAATACTACAATCATCCTATCATCTAGACACTGTATAGTTAATTTAAAAGCATAAATTATATAAGAGTGTTTTATATTCCTAATTCTATATGTCGAGTGTTATAACGTTGTTTAACTTTAGGTCTATCGATTTACATTCCAACTGTGGTTTCTAAACGGTATTTTATTGCAACTCCCAGTAATGGATTGGTTTTGTTCTGGCATAGTGTATGAGCTTAATTTATCATATCTTTTGCAGAGTTGCAAAGAGTTAAATCTATTGTTTTCTTTTTGTTGCTCCATATGATATAACTTTTTATATTCACATGACATAGATTGTTGGAGTGTGCATTGCAAAAACTTGAACAAATAATATTGGAGTGAACATAAGTCAGTAGGAAGGTACTTCCTTACTTCCCATAATCCTGTGAGTGTTAAATACTCCCTTGTTTAATATCAAAGTAGGTTGTCAGCGTTTGTTCCAGGATTTGGATTAACTTCTATTCTGCAAGTACAGATATATCATAGCACGTACAGTATATAGTGTCTATATATTCAAATCCTGAATAAATATTAGCTACATGAAAGTGATGCATCCTATACAGACTATTGACTGTTCATTTTTTATTGGGTCCTGGATATGACTCTAAACTGTATACAAGTAGAGGCCCTGGTGGCAACGTGGTGGGGCTACCTGTGGCAGGGTAGCTCTTATAAAATACCACGATGATGCAACTTCAGCATAAGGTGAATATAGGGTGCCTCAAAACCCTAGCCCCCACTGCCTTGTATTCTGTGTATTCCTTGGCTGGAGTAAGGATAAGGGACATCACCCTGACAGAAACACGCCCTCATATTAGACAGTCAGCAACAGCTCTAACCTGCAGCTCTCTGGCAGAAGCTACAATCCTTGAGGCACTGAATGTCTGAACTCATTCTGGCCTTCAGACACTGTCTCAGTGGTCTAAAGTGAGGATGGTAGATCTAGGGCAGCCTCCACTTCTTCATAATCTTGCCAAGGTATACACATCAAAGGTCTTGAACACATGGATCTGCGAAGGTTGTAAAAAAATGGTGTTGCTCTTGAATTGGGCTTGTCTGCCATAAGCGGATTCATCAGGCACCGGATTAGACCTCTTATGCATATACCATGATCCAGTTTGGATGAATGGTTGTTAAATCAATCATTTGTCAAAGATGCTTTATTTGGTTTATGTTTACATATAGTAACAATTCCATAGCAGCACAAGCATTATATAACTTTGACTTCAATAGGAAAACCCCAATAATATGTATGTAGCTGCATCCAGATGCACCATTCTTTAATTAAAATGAAGCCAGCAATGGGGGGTAAGTGACTGTCTGCAGTGTTTGGGTTTGTGTGTGTGTTTGGGGTTACTTGCTGTGTGCTGAGCTTGTGTTTGTCAGTCTGTTTGGTTTGTTTGTTTGAAGGACCGTGTGCTGTAGCTGGCAGTTGGAGGTGGAGCTACTAGGAAGGTTTGAAAGCTAGAAGCCTCTGGTAATTGGCTGAACCTTAACCAGTGGGCGGGGCATTCACTCAGGCCAGGGCTTTATAAAGCTGCGCACAAGCGACCCGGGAGCTTAGCGAACAGGAGCTGCTAACAGGGAGTTTTGCAAGGGAGTTCTCCAGGTGAAGGAGGAGCACAGACAGCATCTGTGGGGTAAGTGACTGTCTGCAGTGTTTGGGTTTGTGTGTGTGTTTGGGGGTTACTTGCTGTGTGCTGAGCTCGTGTTTGTCAGTCTGTTTGGTTTGTTTGTTTGAAGGACCGTGTGCTGTAGCTGGCAGTTGGAGGTGGAGCTACTGGGAAGGTTTGAAAGCTAGAAGCCTCTGGTAATTGGCTGAACCTTAACCAGTGGGCGGGGCATTCACTCAGGCCAGGGCTTTATAAAGCTGCGCACAAGCGACCTGGGAGCTTAGTGAACAGGAGCTGCTAACAGGGAGTTTTGCAAGGGAGTTTGGAAGGGGAGTAGGAAGGGGGGGGTCCCTTGTTAGTCTCATCTGTGACCCATTGGTCCCCTGAACCCATAACCTGAGCCACATCGAAAACCTTTCTGTTTACAGCAGAGAGGAGCGGATAGGGAGCTGTAGACAGGAATTTGAGAGGGTTTGACAGAGGGAGGCTTACAATGGTGAGGAGGACCCGCAACACCTGTGCCAGCACTGCTTCTGTCTCCTCCACCTGCGCCTGTAGCCAGACAGATCACCAAAGCATGGATGCTTTTACCCAGATTCTGGTGTGGGCTTGCAAAGACTGTAATTTGCAATTTCCACTTACTGATATCCAGGCTGGGGGTGGCATCCAATGTGAAAGGTGCTACTGGTGGAATCTCTCAGGCAGCAGGTGGGAGAGCTACAGGAGGAGGTGACCAGGCTGAGGAACATCTATGTCCATGAGCAATTCCTGGACAGTATCCATGTGGAGACAGCTGATGGTGCTGTCCCAGTTGACAGGACTACTGACACACCAGTGGAGGAGGAGGTGCCTCAGGGTGTATCTGACACACGAGTGGAGGAGGAGGCTCAGGGTGGACACAGCCAGCTGGTTACTTCTAGCAGCAGGCAGTGCTCCACTGCTGCTGCGAACCCTCCTGTTGTGGTAAAAGATAACCATTATGCTCTTCTTGATACAGGAGAGAAGAAATCACCCCCAACAGTTAAGGGGGTGAAGCCTCGTACCCCTAAGGCTGGGAGGTCTGCTGCCACCACTGATAAGAAACATAGGGTAGTGGTGGTTGGAGACTCTCTGCTGAGGGGGACGGAGACACCCATCTGTCGCCCTGACCGTTCATCCCAGGAGGTATGCTGCCTGCCAGGGGCCCGTATCCGAGATGTTACAGAGGCTTTGTCGAGGATTATCCGGCCTTCTGACTACTATCCCATGCTACTCATCCATGTGGGCACAAATGATACTGCGAGGTGTGATGCTGAGCAGATCAAGAGTGACTACAGGGCTCTGGGAGTACGGGTTAAGGAGTTTGGAGCGCAGGTGGTATTCTCTTCGATTCTTCCTGTTGAAGGTAGGGGTCTGGGCAGAAACAGATGCATCGTGGAGGTGAATGCCTGGCTGCGAAGATGGTGTCGCCAGGAGGGCTTTGGCTTCCTCGACCACGGGATGCTATTTGAGGAAGGACTGCTAGGAACAGATGGCGTTCACCTTTCGAAGCGGGGAAAGGCCTTATTTGCGCACAGACTGGCTAACCTAGTAAGGAGGGCTTTAAACTAGGTTCGACGGGGACAGATGAGCAAAGCCCACAGGTAAGTGGGGAACAAGACCTGGGAGATGGGTTGGAAACAGGAGGGAGCACGGGCTATAATAGCAGAGAGGAAGGAGGGTCAGGGCAAAGCTGGGAGGCAAGATCAAACCAGTATCTTAGATGCCTTTATACAAATGCAAGAAGTATGGGTAATAAGCAGGAAGAACTGGAAGTGCTAATAAATAAATACAACTATGACATTATTGGCATTACTGAAACTTGGTGGGATAATACACATGACTGGAATGTTGGTGTGGATGGGTATAGTTTGCTCAGGAAGGATAGACAGGGGAAAAAGGGAGGAGGTGTTGCCTTATATATTAAAAATGTACACACTTGGACTGAGGTGGAGATGCACATAGGAGACGGAAGGGTGGAGAGTCTCTGGGTTAGGCTAAAAGGGGTAAAAAACACAGGTGATGTCGTGCTGGGAGTCTACTACAGGCCACCTAATCAGGCGGAAGAGGTGGATGAGGCTTTTTTCAAACTAACAAAATCATCCAAAGCCCAAGATTTGGTGGTGATGGGGGACTTCAACTATCCAGATATATGTTGGGAAAATAACACCGTGGGGCACAGACTATCCAATAAGTTCCTGGACTGCATTGCAGACAACTTTTTATTTCAGAAAGTTGAAAAAGCTACTAGGGGGGAAGCTGTTCTAGACTTGATTTTAACCAATAGGGAGGAACTTGTTGAGAATTTAAAAGCAGAAGGAAGCTTGGGTGAAAGTGATCATGAAATCATAGAATTTGCAATTCTAAGGAAGGGTAGAAAGGAGTACAGCAGAATAGAGACAATGGATTTCAGGAAGGCGGATTTTGGTAAGCTCAGAGAGCTGATAGGCAAGGTCCCATGGGAATTAAGACTGAGGGGAAAAACAACTGAGGAAAGTTGGCAGTTTTTCAAAGGGACGCTATTAAGGGCCCAAAAGCAAGTTATTCCGATGGTTAGGAAAGATAGAAAATGTGGCAAAAGACCACCTTGGCTTACCCTTGAGATCTTGCGTGACCTACAAAATAAAAAGGCGTCATATAAAAAATGGAAACTAGGTCAGATCACGAAGGATGAATATAGGCAAATAACACAGGAATGCAGAGGCAAGATTAGAAAAGCAAAGGCACAAAATGAACTCAAACTAGCTATGGGAATAAAGGGAAACAAGAAGACTTTTTATCAATACATTAGAAGCAAGAGGAAGACTAAGGACAGGGTAGGCCCACTGCTCAATGAGGAGGGGGTAACAGTAATGGGAGACTTGGAAATAGCAGAGATGCTTAATGACTTCTTTGTTTCGGTCTTCACTGAGAAGTCTGAAGGAATGTCTAGTATAGTGAATGCTTACGGGAAGAGGGTAGGTTTAGAAGAGAAAATAAGGAAAGAGCAAGTAAAAAATCACTTAGAAAAGTTAGATGCCTGCAAGTCACCAGGGCCTGATGAAATGCATCCTAGAATACTCAAGGAGTTAATAGAGGAGGTATCTGAGCCTCTAGCTATTATCTTTGGGAAATCATGGGAGACGGGGGAGATTCCAGAAGACTGGAAGGGGGCAAATATAGTGCCCATCTATAAAAAGGGAAATAAAAACAACCCAGGAAACTACAGACCAGTTAGTTTAACTTCTGTGCCAGGGAAGATAATGGAGCAGGTAATCAAAGAAATCATCTGCAAACACTTGGAAGGTGGTAAGGTGATAGGGAATAGCCAGCATGGATTTGTAAAGAACAAATCATGTCAAACTAATCTGATAGCGTTCTTTGATAGGATAACGAGCCTTGTGGATAAGGGATAAGCGGTGGATGTGATATACCTAGACTTTAGTAAGGCATTTGATACAGTTTCGCATGATATTCTTATAGATAAGCTAGGAAAGTACAATTAGATGGGGCTACTATAAGGTGGGTGCATAACTGGCTGGATAACCGTACTCAGAGAGTAGTTGTTAATGGCTCCCAATCCTGCTGGAAAGGTATAACAAGTGGAACCAGGGGTCTGTTTTGGGACCAGTTCTGTTCAATATCTTCATCAACTATTTAGATGTTGGCATAGAAAGTACGCTTATTAAGTTTGCGGACGATACCAAACTGGGAGGGATTGCAACTGCTCTGGAGGACAGGGTCAAAATTCAAAATGATCTGGACAAATTGGAGAAATGGTCTGAGGTAAACAGGATGAAGTTCAATAAAGATAAATGCAAAGTGCTCCACTTAGGAAGGAACAATCAGTTTCACACATACAGAATGGGAAGAGACTGTCTAGGAAGGAGTATGGCAGAAAGAGATCTAGGGGTCATAGTGGACCACAAGCTTAATATGAGTGAACAGTGTGATACTGTTGCAAAAAAAGCAAACATGATTCTGGGATGCATTAACAGGTGTGTTGTAAACAAGACACGAGAAGTCATTCTTCCGCTTTACTCTGCGCTGGTTAGGCCTCAACTGGAGTATTGTGTCCAGTTCTGGGCACCGCATTTCAAGAAAGATGTGGAGAAATTGGAGAGGGTCCAGAGAAGAGCAACAAGAATGATTAAAGGTCTTGAGAACATGACCTATGAAGGAAGGCTGAAGGAATTGGGTTTGTTTAGTTTGGAAAAGAGAAGACTGAGAGGGGACATGATAGCAGTTTTCAGGTATCTAAAAGGGTGTCATCAGGAGGAGGGAGAAAACTTGTTCACCTTAGCCTCCAATGGTAGAACAAGAAGCAATGGACTTAAACTGCAGCAAGGGAGATTTAGGTTGGACATTAGGAAAAAGTTCCTAACTGTCAGGGTAGTTAAACACTGGAATAGATTGCCTAGGGAAGTTGTGGAATCTCCATCGCTGGAGATATTTAAGAGTAGGTTAGATAAATGTCTATCAGGGATCGTCTAGACAGTATTTGGTCCTGCCATGAGGGCAGGGGACTGGACTCTATGACCTCTCGAGGTCCCTTCCAGTCCTAGAGTCTGAGTCTGAGTAATGTATGTTGCCAGATGTGAAGCAATCAATAAAGCCCCTTCCCTGATTTATACAATCTCCATATGTGTTTAGGTTAGGGTCTGAGTAGATCTGGTTTGGTCCTAGAGGTGGGCCAGATTCCTACATAAGTTTAAATGGGAAACAACCACACATTAACACAACATTTCACTTTACAGCAGGCTCTAACTCCAGGCTGAAGTTCAATGTTAAAACAAATCATGACTCACCTAAAGGGTCAAATTCATTTAGGCTCTAACTTTACTGAAGTCACTAGTGATGAAGTTGATATTCAGGTAAACTAATAATTTTTAAATTCCAGGTCATGACCATTCCAGCTGTATTCAGGCTCAAAATTAGGCTTTCTCCCTCTGCTATATGTTTAAATGGGCTATCAAGCATTTGAAAATTAGGACAGTATACGTCTGTCCTACCACAAGTTAAAAATTCCTATTACATATTCTATTTGAAGACAAGTGTCTGGTAAAATAAAAAATATGGATTATTTACAGACTTTTTTCCCTCTGATTAAGTAAATGCTTCAGAATTAACATTAATTTAATTAACTTTTAACTTGTTTGCCTCAGCATCAAATGCTTTTCTCTTTCCCCCTAGTCTGGCTACTGCAGGAGTACAGCCATAGGATACACGTACTCCATCCCAGGTCCCAAAAGAGGTGTGCAGTAGATACCACAGATAGGGACTTTGTGAAAGCTAATGCTGCTACTTGGAGATTCCCACTCAGAAATCCACAGAGTGCTACTGCTCCAAAGTGCAACTGTTTTCCTGTTCCATCCCAGCTCTGAAAATCTATCAAGCCTGGACAGCATAGAGGAAATTCTGTATGTTTTGAGGAAGTAGGATGGAGGCTTTGGCTCTACACCCTCCTTCACATGGCTTCAGAGAACTTTGCAGGTTTCCAGCATTCCCACTTGTTTGCTCTAAACCTGCAGAATAGACCATATAACAAGAAAGCAAAGGGAACTCTGATTCTCCAGCCACATACACTGCAAGTATTTGGGTTTTCTGTGGGTGAACTATGGAAAGGCTTGCAAGGTGAAATCTACTAGATCCAATCGAGAGCATTTAACTGCAGCAATAGCCCCTTCACAGAAGCTGAGTGAGATGTTGGTGCTATTGGCCCTGTCCAGCTTTCTATGTCAGTCTATCCAACCACATCAGAGACGTAAATGCAACTCCCTCAGGCCTTTCTGCCAAGATTCCCCTTGCACTGCTCTAATGCAGGGTTTAAGTTGCATGGATGGCTAGTACAAAAAACACCATATGACAGGTGAATTTCACCTTCAGTGGACATAGAATGAAATGTTTCTTTGGCAGGAGGAGAAAGGATTTGGACAATGGAAAAATGAGAGGCAGAGTTACAAAGCAATCCAAATTTTTCTAAAGCGCTTGTAATGTCCCATTTGTTGTCACAGAATAGACAGAACTTTTTTTAGGTAAATAAACTTTACAGCCCATTATTTGAATATAAATCAGCACTATGGGATTGTATGAGTCATATCGGAAAGAATCTACTGATCCAGACTTATTTTTGTGGAGTTACGTGAAAATGATGGAGCAACAGTAACAAGGAGCAGAGAAGATAAAGTAAAATAAGATGAGCAAATCTGCCTGTCCTACCAATTTTTAGCAATAGCCATGATGTTTCAACAAGCAGAAAATTAAGGAAAATTAATATCACTCAGTAAGGCTAAACCTTCAGTTTTTCCTTTACTGTTCTTCAGCATTCTAGCAAAATTTATTACTTAGAATATAATTTATTCAACAAATAGATGTCCCTATGTTTCTCATGGTAATTGTAGTTTGTAAAAAAACTAATTAGTTAATACATTGCAGCGAGGCTTTTCCCCATCTTTGTTCATGCTTTGGATCTCAGTAGCACATTTGACATTACAGACCTCCAAACTGTTATTCTATATGTAGGATCAAGACTGTAATTGATACACTTCTACTTCAACTGAATACTCTTTCCTTTTATTCCAAGAAATTGCCTTGGTCTGCTCAATGACATGAGACTTCTGCATCTGGCTAATCTGAAATAAAGAGCAGTTTATTTTCCATGCAAAAATAATATGCACTATTTATATTTTTTTAAATAACTTTTCATGAATCTATGATTATGCAGTCTAAAGACATATATAAATGTAAATACATTCAGCTTCCACAAAACCTATGCAAATTCTTATTTTAAACTGAAGCTATGGTAGGAAGTGGAATGTCAGTTACTGAGAGTCAAATTCTGTCGCAGAGCTGTGTAACTCCAGTTAACTGGAGTCACTCCAATCTTCCACTGATGTAGCTGAAATTAAGATCTGCTTAAAAGAAAATGGGGTTCAGCAAAATTTCTTGTTTTTATGACACTGAAAGTCCAATCTGAAAAGCGAAACCCAACTAAAAATTGACTAGTTACTGGCTATCTGACAAAATCCAATAAATCATGGGGGAGATACATTTTTTTCCCATAAAGATGACAACCCATCAGTAACTGTGAAAAAGTGAAGAGTTCTAGGGAGCTTTTTTTGATACAATGCTGCCTTTATGCAATTTGCTTGACAATCATTCACTACAGAGTATTATATTGTATTTTAAAACAGACGGAACAGCTAAAAAAGGGAAGTGTTTGTTAGATAATTTGTGCCATCTGAATTTGGAAAGACTAGATCAAGCAGGTACAAAGTTCATTTATGAAAGATCAGTTCAGGCAAACATGAACTACCAGTCTCTTCATGGGCCCCAATTCTCCTCTCACTCAAACTAGTTTTAAAATAGTTTATCTCCAGTAATTTCAAAAGAGTTACTCTCCATCTGAGTTTCTGGACCAAACCTTTAATCTTATTTTTGTGAATGAGCTTTGGATGACTATTTGGGTAAAATCTGTACCTTGATCATTAGAATTGGAAGATTTATTTCGTTTTTTTCGTTGTTAAAATACAAAATGTAACTGTGAATTTCCTATGAGAACTGTGAAGGCAGCAGCAACTATCATACAAGGCAAAGGAGTTTTCTAGCTCTTACACCAGGGTTTACTTATTCAATACCACACAACTGCTTATTTAAAAGGATGATAGTCATCAGCAGCAGTAGCCTGAGAAATTCCTGCTGTAAGCGCAAACTTTGTTTTTCAAACAACATTTCAGTTTATTCACAGAGGGAAGTGGCTTTTTTACCTTTTGTGTTCACCCCAACAAATTGAAATTTTGAATATTTTTCCTATATTATGAACAAGTAATACTGTTTCTTTCATTATATTTTGGAATGTTTCACAGTGACTTTTTTGGCCCTACTACTTTCTTGGTACCACTAATGTAATGAAGAGTCCTGGAGTCTCAGCAGAGTCCAAATAAAGCTTTTATCAGTTCAGTTTACCATTATTCTTCCTCAGTCAAGGAATCTCTCTCACATTTATGAGCAGCTAATTAGGCAAACTGCTGACCCTAGCCCATGTTTTGATCACATCGCGCATTTTTTCTTATCTTTATGGTTTCCTGATTGTTATTTGTAAGCTACAGTACATCCAGAACCCATGAGTCTACATTTCAATTTATTCTAAATAGAATACAATGCATCACGCAGAACTGAGAAAACAAGTGGGAGGGGGAAAAATAGTGAGAATTCTTTATTTACTACACATACTAGTTCAATTTTATTTCCTATTACTGGTTTTTACTACAAGCATGGACAACATTTAGATGATGTGAATATTTATGGACTTGATCCTCCAGGGTGCAGAGAACTCAGTCCCTGATCCAAAGTACAGCGCTTAAGCACTTTTAGAATGCGAGTAGCCTCATTAACTTCAAGTGAGACCACTTGTGATTAAAGTTAAGCACATGCTTAAATGCTTGGCTGGATCATGGCCACAGTGCTCAGCACCTTTCAGAATTAAGCCCCCTAGCATCAGAAGGTTTCATCAGCTGTCACATGATCATTTTCTTCTAGCAGTTAACTATGAAGTGACAGACAAACCACATTGAATTCAGCTGAGGAATAAGCAGCAGCCAATGAATTGCCAAAGAACTAAAATTCTGTTTACATGAAAGTATTCTTGAGGGAGAAGAAATCCTGAAAATATACCCCCAGCAAAACTGCCTCTATACAAGAGTATTTTTCAGAGTTTCCCACAAGCTGCCATGATATCTTTAATTACTATTCTCAACTCTAAATGCTAGGAACAATACAGCCTGATATGGATCATCACAACTATACTACTTAATCACTTTCTTTGTTCCCATTAACTGAAAGACATCTATTAGTTTAGGAACAAAATGTGATCTGCCATAAAATGGCTATGAATCACTGGATATTAGTCTCTGAATACAAAGTTTTAAAAAAGGAAAAATAGTTAATCTTTATACAGGATGCACAGTATTTTGTACTTCACTATTTACTCCTGACAGCATTTTGTACCAAAAAATTAAAAATTCTATGCACAATATTTTAAAATTCTGTAAAATTCTGCAAATGTTTTTTATCAAATAAACGTGGAGGCTTCAGCATGGCACTGGGGAGCATAGGCCACTGGCTGCACAGAGATGGGAGAACACTGTACAGCTCCCCGCAGGGACACGGACTCAGCAGTGACGCTGCACCCAACCCTGACACAGTGCAAGGAGCAGGCCTGCGGGGGAATCTGGATGCATAGGGGCTTGTTGGGGATTCTGGGTAAAACAGTATTCTGCCAGATGAAGGTGGTTGGGGCTCAGCGGGGTGGGGGGCAGTGTCTGGATGTGGAGGGGAATAGAGCTTGGCAGAGGAGTCTGGGTGTGGGGGATCAGTGACGGGTCCAGATGCTGGGGAGTGGGGGCTCAGTGGGGTGAGGAGCCAGGTGCAACTGGTTGGGGCTCAGTGGGGTGGGGATCCGGGTGGCTCGTCAGGGTAGTCCTGATGCAGGGGGAGTGGGACTCATAAGCGAGGTTCTGAATGCGGGGAGGGGGGTGAGGCTCAACGGAAAGGTCTGGGTCTGACAGGGTCTGGAGGCACAGGTGCTGGGCAGATGGGGAAGCAGCTCCTTGTACAGGTATCCCTCCCTCTGCAGTTAAGGAGTAATAAGCACAGGAAATGGGGTGTGGGGTGTGGGGAGTTTGCAGAGCTTCCTGTGCTCTGGGGATGGGTCTGACCCAGCCATGAATGCTGTGCAGGAGAAAAGAAGTCCCGTCCTCCCCAGCCCAGCCAGGACTAGCAGCTGAGCCCAGCTCAGAGTAGGAGCCACCAGCTGGGTCTTCCCCAGTCCCACTTCCTTCCCCACAGAGATTTACCTCTCTGCCAGCTGCCCTGGGCATGCAAAACATACTGCTGGGAAGGGTTGCATGACTGCTCTTGTGGCTTCCCAAAGAAATCTGCGGGGTGACATACATTCTGTGCATGCGCAGTGGTGCAGAAATCCCCCAGGAGTAACTATTACAGAACCATTTTATAAACTGGCTTATAATCCTCATTTACTCATATTATTGATCACAAGGACAAGTAAATTGATGTCTTTTTATATGAAGGGAGGAAAAACCAAACAGTGACAATATAACAAGAAAAACACAAAGATAATTATAAAATAAACCATAGTCACTATAACATAAAACAGTATTTTACACTGTTCTTTGTTTTATGCTGTAAGAAAACTCAAAAAACAACAATATGAAGACAAACAGCCATAGGGAGCAAAGGAAAGAGGACAAAGACCACACAGTATGTCAGACTGAGTACGCAGCAGTGGCCAGAGCCAGATTAGGTCACAGGCACTATAGGCCCATTCTAGGGCCCCAGATCAAGAGGCAGATGAGATCAGTAATTCAGTATTCATTTTAAAAACATCATGTCTGTAGCCCTCACGGATGCATAAAAAAGCCTGTAAATGTGAAACAAGTGTAACTGATCCCTGTCAGAGTCTGCTCACAGTCTGAAACAATATCTCCAAGAGATGGGAACTGCCCCGTTCATCTTAACTCTAAACTTGGAAGGAAGGGCAGGCCCATAGAATTAGGTGGCTGGCGGTGCTACAGCCACGCTGTCCAGCTGGAGCCAGCCACACCGCCTGGCTGGAGCCAGCCACGCTGTCTTCACCGCGCAGCACAGAGGACCAGGTCAAGCTCGCAGCCCCGCCGCCCAGAGCATTGCGCCAGCAGTGGAGCAAGCTGAGGCTGCGGGGAAGGGATAACAGCAGGGCAGGGGCCAGGGGATAGCCTCTAAAGTCAGGAGCTATGGGGCCAGGCAGGAGGGTCTTATGGGCCAGATGTGGCCCATGGGCCGTAGTTTGCCCACCTCTGTTCTAGTCTGAAGAGTCGTAGTAACAGACAAACCAGATATGCATCATATCAACATTCTTTAGCATTTGTGAATTCCTCCTCTGGAAGTAGATTAGATAAGGAGGTATTTAAAATGTTACTGTTTCCTTTCCTCCTTTTGGCGGAGTATGTTCCTGTGATTTATACTCAGTTTCTGCATTCCAGTTTTAATTCTCTATAACACAGCAAAGTAATTTTGGTATTCAAGTACATCACACAGAGCAGGCCTATACCATCCACATGTTGTACATTATAAAAAGAAAAACAAATAAACAAAAACATCACTGCCCTTTTTCAAAGGCAAAATTCTGATGCTATATCTAATAGCACCGGGGTTTTGCAAAATATGGGTTAGTTTTAACAGATTCAACCAGTAGAACAAACAGAGTAAACAAAAGCTCTTGGTTTGTGTAATGTCTAGGGTCAGATGCAAAACTCATTTAGAATTCTGAGTCTATTAGAATGAAAGCAGGATCAGAACTGTTAATCATCCTTTATGTCTAGTACCAGTCACCCCTGAACTGAATTGCAGAACAATGAATCAAACTACGATAGTTAACATTTACTGATAGTTATTTTCTATTTTGAATGATGGGGAAAACTGCTGTATCTCAGCTACCACTATGTGGTAACTCAACCTATTGCCTGACTTTCTCCTGGTTATGATCGTTAGTGAAACATCCTAATTATGATGATCAGTGCAGACTGCCTTACCTAAGGAAAGTTTATAAGAATGTAATCTAAATAACAGAGAACTGCCCAAACCAAAGTGACATTTTCAGGTATAAGTTTGCAACTTGAGTTTCTCTCCATAATGGGCTGAATGTAGGCAGGGCCGCCCAGAGGATTCAGAGGGCCTGGGGTCTTTGGCGGTGGGGGCCCCCCACCACCGAATTGCCACCGAAGACCCGGCACTTCAGCGGTGGGTCCCGGGGTGGAAGGACCCCCCTCCGAGGGTCTTCGGGGCACTTTGGCGGCGGGTTCCGGGATGGCTGAATTGCTGACGACAACCCGGAGCAGACGACACTCCAGGGGCCGGGGCCCCCAGAGCGAGTGAAGGACCCCGCTCCAGGGACCCTGAAAAACTCTCATGGGGGCCCCTGCGAGGTCCGGGGCCTGGGGCAAATTACCCCACTTCCCCCCCCCCGGGCGGCACTGAATCTAGGTACCCCAAACTTTGGAAAAATCTGATTCACATCCAAATTCTGAAGCCCTAAATTCAAGTATGCATGCTGAGATCCAGAGTTTTGGTTCAGGCCCATCTCCACTAAGTACAGAGGATTAATAAAATCACCTTTCAACAGAGAATCACAAAGTGGTTTACAAAAGCAGGCAATGTGTGTTTAAGCTGCTGGCCTGCCTCTCCAGTCCAGATAGGACTGATGTAACGCCAACAGACCCGGTCGTGGGCAGGTGGGATCACAACTAGGCCCTATGCTTAGTGCATGAGCCTCTACCGCATGAGCTAAAAGCCAACCAGTTCTTAGCTAAGGCTGTAGAGCAGACTCATTTAACTCTCTCTAAGCAGGGCCGCCTAGAGGGAGGGCAAGTGGGGCAATTTGCCCCAGGCCCCACAAGCCCTGGCCTGGCATGGTCCAGGTCTTCGGCGGCATTTTGGCGGTGGGGGGCCCTTCAGTCGCTCTGTGTCTTCGGCGGCATTTCGGCGGGGGGCCCTTCAGTGCTGCTGAAGACATGGAGCAACTGAAGGGCCCCCCACCACCAAATTGCCACGGAAGACCCGGACCACCGCCGGGTGGGTACAAGCGCCGCAGCTCCCCAGGTTTGCCCTAGGCCCCCTGAATCCTCTCGGCGGCCCTGTCTCTAAGTGGTCTCAGTGCCACTAGATGGGACAGAACATCACACCCAGAAGGTGTGTGGGTTACACTGACACCATACCTAAAATCTGTGTCAGGCTCTTTCACAATGCTTCAGCTTTATTTATTCATAATAAAACAATTCAATGCAAGTTTCACATATAAACACCATCTTTTCCCCGAACAAGAGTCTTCTGAATGGGGCTATATATCCCTGAGGCCCTTCATTTTTGTTTTTTGTTTAAAATTTCCCAGAAATTTATAAGTGTTTATTTTAAAAAATTAAAAATGGGTGAAAACTGTAAAAACCAAACACAAAAGGGCAGAGGGCAATGAGATTGGGGTGCCCTGTACTCACAGGAGGTAGTGGGCAGAGGAGCAAGAGGATCCTTCTGCTTCCTGCAGGCCTGTCACTGCAGTGGTTGGGTGGTCTCTGCTGCTGCAGCCCAGCTCCCTGCCCACTTCACTACCCCATTGTGCAGGGGAAACAGGTGAGGCCACTCTGATGGTCCAGGGTCAGGAGGCAGTTCTGCCCAGCAGAGAAAGTAAACAGGGTCTATTGCCTGGTTTCCCACCCATCTCACTCCCCCACTGTGGAGTGGGTAAGCAAGACAGACACGGAGGCACGTGATAGGGAAGCAAGATGGGCAGGGACCCTCTCAGCTTCTAGGACCTGGCTCCCTGCCCCTGTTGCTCCCTATAGTGCAGCAGCAGCCGCCTACCAGTCGTTACCCTCCTCTGTGCAGCGGGGACTCTGCACGGAGGTAGCTGGGTTGGGGAGTTCCAGCACTTGCAAAATCCAGGTAAAAACTTAGTAACCTGAATATTTTTTTCAAAACCCAGGAATTTTTCATGAAAGCTGAGTAGAAAACAAAAACGACGGCTCTTCCCTCTTGCCCACAGGTTCACACTTATCGGCTGCTTTCCTGAGAGTCACCCTGCTTCTGTGCCTGCGACAGGAGCCAAACCACTTTCTGCAGTTCTCCACCCCAACTGAGCCACTTGCTGACTTTTATCACCACCTAAGCAATCTGAGCTAATCTGTCATAGGTGAGGCCAGGGCCAGCTTCCCTTAAAGGGCCAGATGCCCTGTAAAAATGCCCATTCCAGCAGGGACCATCTTTTGTTCTGTGTTTGTACAGTATCTAGCACAGTGGGGTACTCATTCGTAACTAGGGCTCCTAGGCATTACAAAATAATAGTAATATCACAGATAAGGAAACTGTAGCACAGAAAAATTAAGTACCTTACTCAAGTCAGTGGCAGAGACAAGAATAAAATCCACACCACCTGACTCCCACTGCTTGAGTCCAAGTACAAGAATATCTTGCCTCCCTAAGAACACCTATCACTTCAACCTTTGTGAAACTCACTTGAAGCTTCCACGAGCATAATATACAGATATACATACACCTTTTCAAAGTTCTTCTTATCTATAACATCTAGGAGGCCTCAGCTGGGACCAAAGTCCCAATGAGGTAGGCAGTATGCAAACTCATAGTAAGATAGAGTCCCTCCCACTCAAAGAGCTTACTAAAATCCTAATATAGAGTTAACTTCAGAATCTTTGCCTTTTCATTCCTTTTCAAAATTCTCTATTTCAAATGTCAATGCAAAGGGGCAAAAGTTAGTGTTAGAGAAGTTGTTTACTTAAAGTGTGCAGACCTAAGCTTCTATCAATAAACAACATTATTTTCACTGGAGAATCCTGACTCTTCGTATCAAGGGGTTATCACAAGACAAGGTCTCCTATGCAAAAACAGACTATTTTATACATCGATCTTCAAGTGGAAGCATGCACAAGTTGCTCTTAATATACAAAAGTTCTTTAAGCAGTAACAGCACTAATTTGCTTTGAAAAAACAATTTTAGTTATTAAAAAAAAAACACCCTCCAGTACTTTCTACTGGCAAATAGCTTGTATAGTAGTCTCTTTTGTGAATTTTGGAATGCAAAAGCATAATTTTATTTATTTATTGGATTTATATACAGAACTACCTATCCCAACAAAATTGTGTGATAGGCACACTTAGGGAATCACCAGGTAATATCACAGCTGGGAAAGGAACAAATTAAAAAAAACACTTCTGTGATTCAAAGAAACATGGCATTCCGCTCTCTTCAATGTATGGGGAGACAGAGAGAGACTTATGACTGCAGACAGGATTTGTAAACCTTAAAATCAACATAAATTGTTATAGTAAAATACATTTTAAGTCCGTACCAAAAGTGAAAGAGAAGCCTTTAAAGTTACACTTGAACAGCAAATGTACTGAACTATCAGTGTAACAACTCTCTTCTAAGAATGAAGTCCAACTTAGAGCAAGCTTTCTTTCTAAGACGGACTGTGCAGTGTGTGGGACGGCAGAAGCATGCTGGACACTAGCTGAGGAAAATATGCAGTCAAACTCTTTAACACTTCTGAACACAGAAGTTTAAAAGCTGGCAAATGAACATAGCTACCTCAGATATTCAAGTACTAAAATGAGAGAAATTCAACTTCAGGAAAAAAACAAGAAGTGTCATGTTTTATACAGGTTGACCCTACTTCTATAAATTTGCTATCTTTGGCTCACACGTTTATATTACTATTAATGTACTTAAATACATACTGGACATCCTATTTAAAATCTACAAAATAGTTCTTTTCATGGCAAATTAATATTTATGCAATCTAACCCATCAGATTTTTTTCTTGTATTCCATTGCCTACAAACTGATCACATATTTATAAATAGCATATAGCATGAAGCAAAAACTTATACAGTCAGGTAATAGCAAATGTCTTCAAGGTAATAATGCATCTCCATCAACATCATGTTAGACAGTCTGCTCCCAACATTTGCTATGGCTGGTGCCTGTGAGGTACAGCTGGGCCTCCCACCTCAACCTACATCCCACAACTGCTGAGACAGGGAGTCAACTCTTCCCCAAAGACCTCTTCACCAAAGTGGAGACTGAGGGCTGGGTATGATAAATAACTTCTTTGGCCTATATCTTCTCCCAGCTCCCCCACTCCCAACATGACACGCACATCCAAGAATCATCTTGGTTGTAGGGCGAGCACTGTAGAAAATAAGTGAGTACAGCAGCAATTTTCCATCCCCTCAATTACTCCTGATGAAGAAGAGAGGGTGGGCCCTACAGACTTCCTCCCTTCTCCAAACTCCCATCAAAGGGAAAGGAAAAGGTGAAAGGGGCCACGCCACAAATCTGTGTCCTAAGAGGTAAATTGAAAAAAAAAATCAATTAATTATTATTATTTGTATTCCCATAGCACCCACAATGTGCTAGGTTCTGTCCAAACATATTGGAAGACTTAGTTCCTACCCTAAAAAACATTCAGACTAAATAAATGAAAATTCAGTAAAATAAATATTAACCCACTTAGATATCACTGCAATAAAAAAAAAAATACTCGTGAGATCATTATGATTTGTAACCTACTGACAGTGTTCTTGGTGGTGTACATGAGACAAATATTAAGACCACTTCTGGTCTGTACTCTTGAGATTGTTCATTATGGACATAATTCTTTGGTTTTAAACATTTTGCACAATCTCAGACACAATTCATCTGCTTTTGGCCTCAAAATGTTTGTGTAATACTTCACTAAGCAAAGGATTTGTTAACTATCCTCTTAATCTGTTAAGAACAACTGTAAAGGAACCAGGTTACAAGTAAATTCTTTTTTTAAAAAGTCACATTATTTTTGTAAAATTCAATAATGGAAATTAAAAGAAACCCTTAAGGGTAGAGGAACTAATCTTAGCTATGGTTATAATTATACTGTCAATAAATTACAAGTTAAGGCACCTTTACTTTCAACTATAGTAACTAATGACTCGTGTATTTCCCAGAATATTAAGTCCTGATATAAATACTCATAGTGATAGATCCACAATTAAATAACCCTTCTTATCTATTGTAACTGAAGTAAATTTTCAACATGCACTTACAGTTATGACAACATTGCAGAAACTACTGCATATTTTGGGTAAACATTTTTACAAATAATCACATTCAGCTTACTGCTTCTTCTGTAACAAGTCCAAACATACACACCTAAACTCCATATACAAAAATGCTTTGTTGCTATTATCTATAGCACTCTGCTACCACAAGCAGCATCACAATACTGTATCACAATACCAGAGACATCATCAGACATTTTAATTAAGGACTAGCCATTAAAAATCTCCATTCCTCCATATTACTAAAAACATTTTTTTTAAAAAGCTAAAGACAAACTTCAAAACTTGTAAAAGGGATACAAGTTTTAAAAAGCAAACTTGTCATACACCTAAATGCTGGTATCCAATTACAGTGCTTAAAGCAATAATCATAAAGATTACACAAGTCTAGAAGAGGGATGTAGCACATAATACAACTTTAGGCCTGTGTGTAACAGAACATTTTCTCCAACATCATACTGGGGCAAACTAAACCTTAATTTTTTTTAAATAGAACACTATGTATTTAATCTTTATTTGACGCACCTATTATGTTTATATTAATAGCAATTTGGTTAAGTCTTATAATTATACATTCAAGTAATTACACTGCTAAGAAGGTGTTCAAATACATTTTTCAAAATTAACTTATTTCATATTAATTGATAGCAGAGGACAAGTGTGTGGCTGCTTTTTATTCACCTTTCTGCCACAGACAATTTTTAAAAATATAGAGATCAGCACTTTTAAAGATAAGCGTCTCTTTAGTACCTTGCCACTTGAAAACCAGCAGTTAAAAATATCCGTATTGCAGAATAACTGGGTATTCTATTGAATGTTTCAAGTATTTAGAAAAAACAAAATTATTACAGATTGTCTGGTGCATTATATTGATCTAGATAGCTTTTTATCAGACTTCAGTCATGCTCTGAAAAGGAACTGACAGAGGAAAACAGTTATCTGATCAGTACACGTTACACCCACAGAGTGTTTGTGGTTAATGAAGAGCTCTGTGCAATGGGAGGAAGACAACATACCAACAAACAGAGCACACAAACCCCAATCCTGCAAACAGCTCCATGAACATAGACTCCAGTGCAGAACCCCACTGAAGCCAATGGGGATTTCCACCTGCATTTAACTGCTTGCAGGGTTGAGATCTCAGGCTATGTCTACACTTAAAACAATACAGTAGCACAGCTGTAGTGCTCAGTGTAGCCACTCACTACAGCAATGTAGTTAACCAACCTCCCTGAGAGGGGGTAGCTAGATCAACAATATAGGAAGTATTCTTCCGTCAACCTAGAACTGTCTACAACAGGGGCTAGGTCGGCTTAACTATGTCATTCAGGGATGTAAATTTTTCATAGAATCATAGAAGATTAGGGTTGGAAGAGACCTCAGGAGGTCATCTAGTCCAATCCCTTGCTCAAAGCAGGACCAATCCCCAACTAAATCAGCCCAGCCAGGGCTTTATCACACCTCTGAGCCATGAGCTGGGTCGAATTAACTTTTTAGTGCAGAACAATACTATTAAAGCAACTTCTTCTAAAATCGCATACTCCTAGACCTATTTAGGTTTATAGAAGATTTTTGAATGGTTAAAACAGTAAAGGACTCTGGGCCCCTTTTACCATCTCAAGCTTAGCATACAGGGTGAGAGAACCAGGTGGAAATTGGTTTACTGTCACTTGAACAGAAAAGGATCAACTTGAGTCACATTCTTCTCAAGGAGCGAGAGAAGAATGGTTTGGAGAGCATATCTACTAGAGATATATATGCTGGAGGTCAAGTTCAAGGAATTTATTTGCTATGCAACAGTTCAAAGTTTATCATGCTCATAGAAGTTGTGGCCTGCTGACTTCCCACTTCAAAATAGCATATTTTTATTGCCTATTATGCTACATTTCAGTAGAATTAATACAGTGGAAAATCTGTTTGTCTTTCATAATGAAATGATGTGGACAAATAGACAGCTTCAATTAAGCTATGAGCAGACCTCTACACTAAGGTATGACAATGAAAAGTACATCTGCAGCATATAACCTTTAAATGAAGGAAGGTCTCCAGGGAGAGAGAGAAGGTGTGTTTCAATGTAACAGCACAGCTGTATAACTAAACAACAGCCATGTGCAAGTTACCACTGTATGGAAGTTTGCAGTAGGACACTGCATGCCACTTCTATCAGATAGAAGATCAAAAAACACTGGAATATAAGTTAAAAAAAATAAAAGTCTGAAGACTGACACCATTACTGAGAATGAACATACCAGATTCTACAGTATTAATGACAGGTTTCAAACTGTGCCTTGTTTCTACAAGTGATAACTGAATGTGAAATGCCAGCTAAAAAATGTTTCTTCTACTGCCATATACTTTTTTTTTTAATGTGCCAAATAAATTAAGGTATGACATGCTGACAGAAATAATCAATCTTGCCATTTTCTTAGAAATAAAGTAAATATGTCTATTTTATTTACTGCAGAACCACGTTCATCCTGCACTTCAAACATGCAAGCAACAACCTCATTGCTGCTAGAGTGTGCTAGCACTGTTCTCCTGTCCCATGCAGAAAATCATGCTGCACATAAACTAGTCTAATTTTTGTGAACTCTGTCTTAACATGTATCTTGGGGGGAGGGGAAATGCCTGTCCTCACTGATCAGCTAACACATGCTAACTGAGCTACCCCTAGTTCAGAAGTGGGCAAACTACAGACCACGAGCCACATCCAGCCCGCAAGATCGTCCTGCCTGGCCCTTGAGCTCCCAGTCGAGGAGGCTAGCCCCTATCCCCTCCCCTGCTGTCCCCCCTCCTCCACAGTTATGCCACTGCACAGGCAGTGCTGTGGGCAGCGGGGCTGCATGCTCCTGCAGGGCAGTGCGGCAGCGTGTCTGGCTCTGGCCAGGTGGCATGGTAGCCAGACATACTGCTCTGAGTGGCATGGTAAGGGGACCAGGGGGTTGGAAAAGGGGCAAGGGGTTCCAGGGGACAGGGAGCGGTTGGATAGAGTGGAGGTTCGGGGAGGCAGTCAAGGGATGAGGAAGGTTGGATAAGCATGGGAGACCCAAGGGGCCTGTCAGGGAGCAGGGGTGTGGATAGGGAGCAAGGGAGGGGGGATAGGGAGTAGGGTCTCGGGGGGCAGTTAGGGGTGGGGGGTCCCGGGAGGTGGCAGTTAGGGAACAAGGAGCAGGGGGGTGGATAGGTCAGGAGTTCTGAGGGGGGCAGTAAGGGGAAGGGAATGGGAGAGGGAGGATGGGGGGCGGGGGCCAGGCTGTTTGGGGAGACACAGCCTTTCCTACCGGGTCCTCCATATAGTTTCCCAACCCCAATGTAGCGCTCAGGCCAAAAAATTTGCCCACCCCTGCCCTAGTAGATGATAACACAGTTTTGACCACATTATAAGGGCATCAAACTTTTCCCATTGGCTAGCAGACCCAGACTGAATAGAGCTTTTATCTGTGGATGAGCTACTAAAATTTATCAGACCGAGATAAATTCAACATTTACTTTCAAATGCAATTAAATACTGTAAAGTCCTTTATCACTTTTCTTAGTTATTGGGCAAAAGCAAGAGTGTTAGCCCTGCTGAAAGTATAACATTCAATATACTCCAACTTGGCTAAGGCCTTTTTTCTGTGTCCGTAATCTTACATCATCAGTAAATACATTGTCCCCCTAATAAAATAAATACTAGAAGTACTTCCTGACAACTAAATGATGAAGGTTGAAACAGAGATCCATAGTAAATCAAATACTGTTATTTTGAGTTTCTCAATTGTACAGTAGACCCTCAGAGTTTCGAACACCTCAAGAATGGAGGTTGTCAGTAACTCTTAACAAAACATTGTGATGGTTCTTTCAGAAGTTTACAACTGACATTGACTTAATTCAGCTTTGAAACTTTACTATGCAGAAGAAAAATGCTGCTTTCCCTTTATTTTTTATTTTTTACATTTAAAAGTATTGTATTGTATATGCTTTTGGGGAGAGTTGGGGTGAGGGGTGCGCATCTCTTCTGCTGCCTGATTGCGTACTTCCAGTTCCAAATGAGGTGTGTGGTTGACTGGTCAGTTCGTAACTCTGAGGTTCTACTGTATTCACTGAATTAAGTTTTCAGTTAATTAAGATAGCATGCATTTGGATTTTATTTATTTATTGGATTTTACTCTTGGCTACAGAAGCAATAATTTTAATCATTCAACTAATCCTCAAAGCCACCCTTACAGCTTTTTTAAATCCCAAGACACTTTTTGTGTATTTGCTCAGCTATGATTGAAAAAACCACTTTCCAGGTTGTCAGGCCTGTTTTCAAAAAAGATGTGTTATATTTTAGGGGTTATTTTAAAATGTTCAGTTGTTAAAAATCATCTTTGGAAAGTGCTAATTTTAAGTGCAAATTACGGTGTGTCACATCATAAACAAACTTGTACAGGTGTGCAGCATCCCATTTAAAAATAGTAGCTTATTTATAGTCAGACACAGCAGGGCTGTGTTAGTTTTTACTTGTTTGTTTGAATTGTAGCACAATTAACAAAGGGTAGTTAAACAAAATGCAGAAAAACCTAAAAAAGTGGAGCTCACTCTAGAACAAACTTGAAATGAAAACCTTAAAGATCTGTGGGTCACATTAAAGTCTTTCTCCCTCCTAACTCAACTTCTCCTGCTGCTCACTTATGCAGGGAGATCATAATTCTGTGCTTGTGATAGTTCCACAGCAACTCTGATGACAGTGATGTCACAGATTCAACCCTGACTTCACTGCAGGATCAAGTACAAGAAGCAGATGGGATGCGAGAGAGAAAGTCCCTATTTAAATTTAATTCTCTTTCATGGGAAAGAACGGGGCATGACCAAACGCTGAATGGACATTGTTTTGATATATGATATATTCAAAACATTATCATAGCATGAAAATCTGTTTAAAGGCAAGTCTTCCAATACAATGTAACTGTCAAATTTGTTAGCCTTATCATAAACTGACCTGGAAAGCTCCCTGTTTAGTAAAACAAACCTTTACTCAGTTTTTAAAGCTGTGTTAGAGAAATTACACATTCATCTCGTTACATGTATGATAATTCCTTAAATAAATTCAGTCTTAATATTCAGACGTATTTATTTGACACATTACTATTGTACTCTCAGTGCCACAGGCAAACACAATGACAGGTCCCTGCCCCGAGGCATTTGTGATCTAAATTAGACTTAATTCAAGAGACAATCTAATGTGATGCCCAGAGTATTGAAAGACGATAATTACAATATACAAGTGACACCCTAAGAATGGTGATGGGAACTGCACCTCAGCCACTAGACCTTTCACTTGTGAGTTTCAGAAGGCTCAATTCTCTCTCCAGTCCTATTCAAGATAAACATGCAGCCACTAGGCGAATTGGTAAGAGAATAGAGACTTGCGTGCCAACAATACATAGATGACACAGCTCTACATGTACATCACCATATATGACCATAGCACTCAACATAAAACATCTCATATAAGCACTGGACTCCGCTCATGGATTAAAAACAGCTGGCTGAAGTTCAACCCATGCAAGACAGAGGCGGGCAGGGGAAAGCGCTCTGAAGAGTCTGCACCCAAGGTGCAGTCTTCTTTGGTGGAAGGTGCACACTTCATAATTCATCAGTTCAGATGGGAGTTTTGGGGTGGTTCCTGGATTGCTCACTGATGCTAAGCACTCACATAGCATCATCCACATGTGATGCTTTCCAACATCTGTAACTGTCTAGAAGACTCCATCCCATCATAGTGGATGGCAACCTGAACTTATTTATTCATATCTTTTTCATCTCCTATCTGGACTACAGCAATACAATATAGCTGGGCATGAAGCCTTCACCACATAGGAAATTCCAGCTCATATAGAACACTGTAGCACATCCTCACCTCACCACACAGGCTACTGTGAACACAACAAACCTGTCCTCTGCTCTCTACAAAAGTTTCCCCATAAAATAGTGAGTCAAATTCAAAGGCTCTGTCTTTCGCTTCCAGGC
The DNA here is from genome assembly GCF_007399415.2 of Gopherus evgoodei. Taxonomy (NCBI): domain Eukaryota; kingdom Metazoa; phylum Chordata; order Testudines; family Testudinidae; genus Gopherus; species Gopherus evgoodei. The sequence goes on from NC_044329.1 coordinate 68,098,384, forward strand.
ATTAAGGGCCTGGGCCAAGCATATCTAAAAGACCACCACAACAGGTACAACAAAACTTTGGACCATCCGGGTAAAGCTCATCTGTGCATGGTACCAAGCTTTCTTAGGGGCTGCTCTAAGACTATGAAATGAACTCCCTCATGAACAATGAACCATCACACCTACCAAACCCTACCAAAAAGCCCCCACTACATTGGACACACAATTCTCCCCCTGGGGACAGGAGGAGAAGGAGACTGAACCACGCAGGTGTTAAACATGTTGCTTAATGCACCACTTGTCAAATGCTCATATTCTGTGGTTATGAGAGTGATATATGAACCTATATGGAATAGAAATCAAAATGCAGGTCTGTCTCATCTTACGCGCATTTAACATGCGCGATTTCAGCTTTACACGGTCGGCAAAAACAAAAAAAAAAGAGAAAAATATCAATTTAAATACTGTTTCTGTAGCGTGGGCAATTCCGCCCGCCATTCAACTCAATGTAATTTTGACTATACGCAGTTTTCTCTTTACGTGCTAACTGCGGAACAGAACCCCCACGTAAGATGAGACTTGCCTGTATATACTTGGTAAGTACCCATCCAGTTGCTTCCTTTTAAAAAATACATGTTAGTGCGTGAAGATTTTGGAGTGAGGTCAGGAATAGGAGAGTAACCAAAATATGTTTTAAGGAGTGCTTTGAGAACATGAGAAGTGCAAAACAGCTTGGCACACAGGGCCAGGAGTATACTCCATATATAAGAGGCTCATGAGAAAAGGCACAGTCTCTTGTATCAGAAGACAATCAAAGGAGCGTTAAGATGAACTGAAATAGCACATACAATGAGAGCTGGGGAAGTGCCAAGAAACTAGTGTTGAGGTGTAAGCAGAAGCCAAGCCTTGTAGTCCTGAAGGTGAGTATAAGGAGTTTGAATGTGATGCAGAAGGGGAGTGAATACCAATGTGGGATTTGACCAGATAGATATCATAGAGCTGCAGGTGAGGCAAATATTTCTGGCAACAGCACACCGGACAGACTTGAAGGGTATGGCATGAGAATCATGGTCAGAAATGAAGATGCTGTAGTAATCAAAGCAAGAGATGACAAGAGCATGGATCAACGTTCTGGCAGTAGGAATAGAGAAGGAACAGATTTTAAAGATACCAGAGAGGAAACGCCAGACAGATTAATTGTCAGACTATATCTTGGGGAGAAAGAAACTGAATATGACATGAAAGTTGCAAGCCTCGGTGAAGGAGAAAATGAGTTGAAATGTGGCTGGACATCCAAAAAAAGATGTCAGATAGACAGTCACAAAGCAAAGACAGACCATGGGAGACAGATCAGGTGTGGAGAGATAGATCAGGGTCTCATTATCATTCAGGATATGAGAATGGACAGAGGGTTACCAAGGAAGAGAGTATAGAGAAAGAGGAGGAGAATGGGAGATGATCAGAAAGTTGCCTTTATTGCAATTGCTAAGAGGAGGAATTAAGAGAGCAAGGAAAGCCAAACCCACAGAGAACCATAAAAGCACTGAGAGCAAGTCAAGAAGGGAGCGTAGTCAACTGTGTGAAGGAGGCTGATCAATCAAGGAAGATAAAGATAAAGAAGTCACCCAAGAACTTGACCAGGAACAGGATATAATATCCTGCCTCAATGAAGGCAATTACATAAGAGTGAAATGGGTGGAAACTACCATGCAGAGAGGATCCAGGAGGAAGTCAGACTAGAGGAGCTGCAGCACTGGCAACAGACAATAAATTCAAAAAGCCTGGGTATGAATGGGAGGAAGAATATACACTGGCAGTTGGAGAGGCTGGAAGGGTTAAGGAAAATTATTAGAATAGGGAATACAGTGGTGTGCTTGAAAGCAGAGGATGTGATGGAGAATAAGTGAACGAGGAAAAATATGGAAAGCAAGAAAAATCAATAGGAGATAAAGTCAAGGGGACATGATGATGTACTAGAAGATGTAAAATTAGTTATATGCCATTATTCTTGTTGAGTCCCTAGAAATTCTAGTCAACGCTTTAACTTCAACCTGAGAAGTCGCATGTTTTCCTACATGCAAATTGCAACCAAAAGACTTGCTCAGATAACTGACTAGAATTGTGATCTTGTTAGTACTCCTGCAGCACCATATCTCTTTCACCAGAGTGCTTATAGGAGTTTGAAACTAATTGCTAATACCAATTCAAGTCAGATCACAATGCCATTTGCACTATTCCAAAATTGCTACAGTAAAGGTTATTTTCTGCTACGTAGGTTTGTTTTTTTCCTCCTTCAACAATGATTGTTAAGAGAAAAGCTCCAAAGAGACAAACAGAGAAATCAAAGTACTCGAGTTCCAGTTCTGAGACATACCACTAAAATTAAATGACTTATTAAATCTACATTTTATGGACTGAAATAGTATAGGAATTAAAATGGTATAAGTATGTAACACAAACCACCATATTAACAATAAACTGCTGCAAATGTTTGCCCTTCTATCATCAGAATATTAATAACTGAAAAAATGAATTAGAATAATAGCAATGAGCACTAACAGAATTCCAAACTATCAACACTTCAAAGCATGAGGTGACAAAATAGAGGGTGTGTGGACTAAATAATCTAATAGGGTCTTTTCCATCCCTAGTTTCTATAAATAAATGCCAACAGTTGGAGTACATTACCTTCATTTTCAGAAGCCTGGCATTTTACCTTGAGTACCAAATCAAATGTAGTTTCTGGATTTTGCCTGGAAATAAAAAACAAGTCAATTGATTAGTCATACATATGTCACCAACCACATAGACTGATCTAGATTATCAAGCCTTCTCTACAGTGCCCATAATGTTATATCCTTTCCACTCCATTTGACACAATAAAATTAGAGAGAGAATCTCAATTATTTGGATGTTTTGTAAGATTTCAGAAGTCATATTTTCCTTCACATCCTGTAATATATTCACACACTTTTCAAAAAAGAATAGGCAACAGAAGCAAGAATTGAGAATAATTAGATGATTGTTAAAACAATCAAAATTCTGTGATTACACTGATAAATTGTAGTCCTATATGTTTGAGAGCTCTTCAGTCCTTTCATTATGTCATTACCCCATTTTAAATAGTTGTGTTGAAGTAAATACAATTTTAAACTTGCTGACAGTTTGCTTTACAAAACTGAACTTTACAGATGAAAAAAATGCTGCTAGTTTCTTTATTATCTATCGATTAGAAACCAGTATGTAGATTGGGCCTCACTGATAGCCTTTTCTACTTTACCAGTTTGAACCACTTCTGTTTTTAAGGTATGAAGAGAGTGACCAGGATTAGGCTTCCATCTTAATTCCTGCAAACTGAGCCATTGGCACATTTATCTTTTTAATATATTTGGTCACCAACTGAAACTTGACAGTCCCCTTTCATCTCCTTTAGAAGTTACTGCCACTGGCGTGCTTAAGGACTGTATCCTGTACACAACAATTCAACCACTGGGAATATTAATCCAGTAATTATGAATTACATTTGCATTTGTTGGCTGATAGTTCATTACCCAACCCTAGCCTAAATTTAAATAATTATTTGCACAGAACAGCCACAAGTGAGTGCAATTACTATACAACATTCTTTGTCTGTGAATAAACTCCTACATTTCAGTAATTTCTTGATTTACGATGTTAGGTTCAGAAGCAACCCTTAATTTATTTTTACCATTCTGAGTTATTTAAATTCTCATTCTGATGAGCAATCTGCCATTTATATTAAAAGCAAATATTATAACTTCCACCATATCAATTATTTATCTAAGTAACCACATAATATAGAAGACAGCAGTTTTTCACAAGTAAGGAATTCAAGACTGGGCCTCAGGTTTCTAAAATGATGCATATAAAGCATATCACAGACTGAAAGTTCGATATAAGTTTTTTTAAAAAGTTTTAGCGGGATTTTGAACTAGAGCAGGGCCAGGCAAACTTTTTGCCTCCCCAAACAGCCAGGCATGGCCCAGCCCTGACCCCTATCCAACCCCCACCCCCGCTTCTCGCTCACTGATGCCCCCCCCAACTCCTGTCCCATCCAACCCACCCTGCTCCCTGACAGCCCACCCGGGACCCCTGCCCCATCCACACAAACACCCCTCTCCCTGTCCCCTGACTTCCCCCCGCTCTCCCATCCAACTCTCCCTCTCCTTCCTGACTGCCCACTCCCAGGACCCCTGCCCCCATTCAACCCCTGTTCCCCACCCTCTGACCGCCCCTCCTCCTAGCCACAACCCTGACCCCTGACCACCATCACCCCAAACTCCCCTGCCCCCTTACCGTGCTGCCTGGAGCACTGGTGGCGCTACAGCCATGCTGGAGCCAGCCGTGCCACCGTGCAGCACACAGCACCAGGTTAGGCCGGACTCTGCAGCTGCTCTGCCCCAGAAGCTCGCAGCCCCACCACCGAGAGCACTGCGCCAGCAGCACAGTGAGCTGAGGCTGCAGGGGGCTAGCCTTCCGGGCCAGGAGCTCAGGGGCCGGGCAAGAGGGTCCCGCAGGCTGGATGTGGCCCACGGGTCGTAGTTTGCCCACCTCTGGACTAGAGGGAAACTTTCAGAGGTCACCAGTTACTTAATGTGTTTTCTATCATTTATTTTGTCACCAAGTATTGACAATATGTATTTATTGTAAATATGATATCAAATTTCTGAGCAACAATGACATGTCTTTTCACATCATATTCCTTCTCTGATCACTTTTTAAATTATTCAATTGAAAAATCTTAAAAGAGGATACTGAATGAGCTAGTTCTGCACTTTTTTTTTTGTCTAAGTTTTGCTCTCAGTTACACCAGTGTAAATCCAGACTACTTGAGATTTACAGGAGTGCAACAGAAAAGAAAATGATCCATTGTTTCTCCCCTCAGCTAGCAAGATCACAATGAATCTAATTAGAGTTGCACTCATTTAAATGAGGGCAAAACTGAGCTGTAAGAACGCAGCCTGTAGTGAGAAAGGTGGAATCCCTCTACCATGAAAGGGTTAAATGAAATTTAAACTTAGGTGTGTGTTTGCTCTTTTGGCTCATTTCCCCCCTTCCTTAAAGAAGGAGTGGAAAATCAGAATGCTGGATTTAACACATTCATTTCCATTAAAAACGTGTCTCAAATACAGAATTAGGACTTCAGAGCTCAATTTCTTAATTGAATTTACAATCAATAAGACAGCATGTGAAAATGTGTTTCTTCCCTCAGTACACCACCACAAAGTCTGCTTCCACAGAAAAGTTCTAGGTTTACTCTTCACCTCCCACACAGAAGATGTTACTTATACTTAGAAGTGTCAAGAAATATGTCAAACTAGTGTGATATATGTCAGACTGGCTTTCATTTCTATTATAACTATTAAATAGCAGATTCATCATAAATATAGATTATTGTCAGTTTACAAAATACAGATTTAACCTCTCATCAATTACTGAATAACGGAAGTCAATGGGACTACTCACAATGGGCAAGTAGCTTCAAACCATCACAAAAAATTAACTCTACAAAAGTTACTTTGTCAACACATCTAGGTTACACTAAAATTCTCTTGAAGTAGAATTATTCTCTTAACTTCTCGAAAAAACTTAATTTTCTTGAATAATCAAATAGAAAGATGATGTTAGATTCCTTATCAGGATGTTTATAAACAACCTCTGCTTTGATGCTACTAGTTTTACACTCTATTTTTGTAGCTGTTTCTCAAAACCAAGACTCTGTCGTCTGTAATTTTCACAAATATGACAGTAAAGTAAAATAACTGGAATATTTTTAAAAAATCACCATTTATTGGCAATAGATACAATGAGACAATAAATAGGCAAAAAGTAAAGTGCAAAAGTTTGTTCGGTATTGTTTTTGTAATCCACCTAACACCCAAACACATCATCGTGGACATTCTTCTGAGAAGTTTGGTAGGTACCAAACCTTAGGCTGGCACTGTCTTCTAGGAAGACTAGTTATGTGTATGTTCCCAGAGACAGAAACAATGGCCTGGCAGTTCTTCCACTTGTGGGGCAGACTCCTTCACTGGGATGAAGATTATTATAAGGCCCTGTGTACCCTGATCTCACCCTCTGATGATGAAGGATTCAGCAAGTGGGGCTCACTTTAAGGTGCAGGTACCACAGTCTCTGATGATTGAAGGGAGGGTCATTTTGACAGAGACAGAGTGTGTGTTCTAGTCTCTCGCTGGGAATAAAGGACGCTACGGCAGAGGGAGGTTTCCTGGGGGGAGGGACAGATGGGGGGTTGACAAGCTCTCCCTGTGGGGCGGGCTTGCAGGATTCATGGCTGGGCGTCTCCACTGGGGGATGGAGAATTGGGTGGGGAGCCAGCAGCTGTTGACTCTGACGCTGCCAGTGTCACACCTGCGGGGAGGGGGATTTTGCCGCGTGGGCTCCCATGACAGCCGGGTGCAGTCCAGCTCCTGTCGCGCCCAGCGCAGAGCCAGGCCCCTGCCCCACACCCCGCCAGGCTGGGGGAGGCTTTGAGGCCTAGTCCCTCCTCCCCTCTCCCTCCAGCGCAGCCCCCCCGAGCCGCCTCCGCCGAGCAGCCCCCGCGCCGCCAGCACTCACTTGATCCTGCTGTCCATGGTCACATCTCGGGCCCCGGGCGGCCGGTCCGCGCCCCCGCGGGGAAACACCTCGCCCGGCCAGCAGGGGAAGGAGGGACGCGCCGGCCCCGGGGAACGGGGAGGTTACAGCGGCTGCTGGCGGTGGCCCGTGGCTGCTCCGCTCCCCCGGCTCGGGCCGTGAGCGCGGCGGGGAGCGGCGGCACCGCCTCCTCCCAGCCTCAGTTCCTGTTGCCGCGGCGCCGACACCTTCTGGGAAGCAGGAAGCTCGGCGGTGGCCGGAGCAGCCGCCGGTGTCAGTGTCACCTGCGCCGGGCCAGGGGGTGGCTGTGGGGGTGGCCCTGCCGCGGGGGACGGGCCTGAACTGACCTCTCCGGGGACACACGCGGGGTGTCGGCTGCCCGGTCCGTGCACAGCGCGGCGCTCCCCGCACCGGCCCCCGGGCCTGCTGCAGCAGCCTTTGCCCTCCGGGCCCGGGCCGACCCCAACCCAGCGCTGAATGCGCTCGGAGGCACAGGGCAGGGGCCTGGCTCCACTGCCTGACCCACGGGGCTGCTCCAAAAGCTCTGGCTAGTTGTGGCCCGCGTGGGGGTTGTACAGTCCCAGTCCAGCACAGCCCTGCACATTTCCTCTAAACACCCCCAGAGGCGCCTGAACTTCTCCTTTCATTATAATTAACGCTTCCCTAGATTGGGGAAGGGGATAAACCACCCAAAACCGCCACTTTGCACTGTTCCTCCATCAGGCGTTTCATTTAGAAAGGCAGAGCTAAGGTTTGTTTGTTTTGCACTTTATGTCCCCAAACCCTTCAAGCTGGGTTCTCAGGTTGTTACAGGTTTAAAGGAATGAAGTTCCAATTTACATACCCACACACCCCCCAAATGAAGAGGGAAAGGGAAGTAAAATGTTGGGTCAGATATTCAAAATATCTCATTACTAAAGCACATTGCAAAATCCTTCATCCCTCTAGAAAGGGGGGACTTTTTCATTAATCCAGAGTGAAGCAGAGGTGGCTGCTCTACTGCCCCCCAACCAGAAAGCTGGCTCTCTAAACCAAAGACTCATCCTGTAGGCTCCAATATATGCCTTCCTTTACTCACTGAAAATATTCCCATTGACTTTGATACAAGTCTGGTGTCAATGCTATTCTTCACAGCACACGTCTTGCAGTATTTGGTCTTTACAGTTTAGGAAGGTCCAGATCCTGCAAGTGGATCCAGAGGTCCGCTCACATGGTTCAGCTTTCAGGATATAAGCCTTCACACCAGGAAGAGCCCTCAGTGGAAAAGGACAACAGAAGCAGCATACACTTGAACCTAATCCTGAAACAATTATACATGCCCGTAGTCCCGTTGAACTCAATGCAGCTATTCACAAAGTTATTCCTGTGTATTTTCAAAATTAGGGCCTTCCAAGTTTCTAAGGGACAGATTCCTTTGACTTCGGATGGAGCAGCAAGCATGTAGGTGAAAACAGAATTTGAATCAGTCTTTTGTTGGGCTATATATAGCCCTTCCATAAACATGTGCAACTTGCATTTGCTTCCAGGGGAGATCTTATGCCAGAGATGAATTTGGTCTATTCTGTTTGCTAATAGTGCGGTTACTTTGGCAACAGTCATGTCATCTCCACTTCATACCATCACAGATGCACATCAGATGTTTCTATTTAATATATTTAGACACTTTTACCTAATAGTTTTATCACCACTGTGTATATGTTAGCTCTATAATGGGAAAGGTAATGGTTTTAAGATTTTAAAATTAAGAATTTTATTGTAGCCTATAATTCTGTTAGTTCAGTTTTGTTTTGTATTTTGCCTTAAACAAACTGTACCCCAAAATTCTTAACAAATAGTCCAAGGGAAGAAAGTACAAGAGTAAATCACCAATTCTGCAAACACTTATATACCAATAATGTTATGGACTGTAGTAGTCCCATTGAGTGTGGAATGGGATAAAAACAAAAACTGGCCCTAAAAATGCACCAAGTCCCATTCACCTTAGGTGGTCTGTGCAGCCAAATTCCCACCTATACCAAATTTCCTTCACTTCATAATATAATCACAATGAAAAATGCAAAAAGCAGAAATTTTGCAATACTGGGCCAAATAAAAAATGCCCTTCACTGCTCTCTCTGAAATTAATCATAATATCAGCACTTGGTGAGTGGAATACACTCAAGCCAATGATCTATTAAACACATAAAACAGCACTAGTATGTTACTGAAGTTGAAGAATCAAGCACTCAAAGAAGTCAGGAAATGATAAACAACAGTTTTCCTGCTGCAACATTAACTTGGCCATGTTGTACATCCTATTCACTGTATGGTATATAAATTAATAATAAAACATATAGAATGTGCAACAAAACCAATCTGATGTTGAAGCAGAAACATTAGCTTTTGGATTTTCTTGACTTTTGAGTGCTTTCTTTCTCCAACTTGATGATGCATTCATTTGTGGGCATAGTTTCAGAAGCACTGAGCATATGCAACTCCCACTCCCACTGAAGTCAGTGGGAGCTGTGGGGAGTGCAGGAGCTCTATAAACCCAGACCATCTTTTGTTGAAATGAAAAATAAATGAATTGATTTTGTGGTAATTGAGGCTCCTAAGAGGAGCACTGAAACCTGCTACCCTTAACTGACCAACTACCTAAACTGGACTCCTCTTTGAGGATTGAATGAGGGAAGTCTTCCAAGTTCTGGCCACAAAATAAGCAGTAGGCTGTGCAGGTGCTCAAAATATGGAATATGTGCACAGTACTAGTCACTTCATCTAAAAATATATTTTATGAGACATTACAGACTTTCGGTCATCTCTTAAGGCTAAATCCTAGTCTCACTGGAAGTTTTGCTATTGATTTCACTGAGACTAGCATTTATTTCAATTTCCCTCTCACTATTCCAAGCTATAAATGCAGTACTATTACAATATGACAGTTCCTATTCAAAATTCTCCAAAATAAGAACACAAAAATGAATTTCCTAATTAGGGTGCCCAGCCTATGATATTTACCTCAAGATAATATTAAAAAATAGATCCTTAATGGCCCATCCCCTAAACCAATCTTAACCCTTAAAAGATTTGGCCTTTAGAGAAGAAAGGTAAAGACTTAGTCACTGATTCAATATAGATACATTTCTAGAATGCTATGAAGATCACTAGCCAGACATCAGTCAGTAAATGTCTAAAGTATTTCAAATCATTCCATTCACCGTCAGCTGTCCTCAGAGTGTGCTTAATTGAGTAAACTGTTCTTCATCTTTATAATGGCTCTGTGCATGGTCTTACCCCTTTCCCACCTCATTTTTTAATATTATGGATCCAATTAGGTGGATTATTTCCTTTAATGGTAAAAAAATTAACTTTTGTTTTAGGGACAAATGTGAGTACCAAAGACATCTTGTGAGAGTGTGTGTTTGGCTCAATAAAAGTCTTACACATAAATTGCACTGTGCTATCATTAATGCTCAGGAATGCAACAAACTTAGCTGTCACTACTCATTTGATAATGCTGTGTCTGAACACCATGCATGTGCCACATGACAACTGTATTCTGCACAAACATGCACACACCTCTGTAAATAAGCAAGTAGGCATCCATATTAACGAGTGAACTCCCAGGGAGAGGTCAGTACTACGGTAGGAATGAAGATTTCCAGGCTTTCTAATCTATGTGCCCTATCAATTGGGCTAAAAAAAACAGCTCCACGTAAGCAGGTCAGCTGATATATTCACCTACAATTTATCACTTCATTAGTGAGTGCCAAGTATATCAATACACCAGTTCACTATGGACATTTTTATCATTTACATGATGTTTAGTGTGTGGGTAACTGTTGGATATCATTAGAGTAGTCACACTTTAGCTAATATAGTGAGGACCATAGAGCAATCTCTGAATACCTACAAAAGTGTCAATTTAAAAGTAAAATATTTTCTATATAAATCTGGTGACTAACCATGGTTTTGGTTCTGAAAACATAAGTTTAAGCAGGTCTGCATTCCATATTAAATCCTGTTTGTTCTAAACTTAAAATTGTAAAATTAATTGGGAAGATCAGAAGAATTTACATTAATGCCATATTCAGATTGCAGTTTTAAAAGACAGGAAATTGAAATGTTAAAATATTTACAGCAATATTAACTTGGAACATAGTATTTTTCAAGCCTTATTTTTCTTCTAAATGGATAATTTAGGGCCCAATTGTGAAATCCGCTGTGAATTACCAGTGAGAGCAATAGGTTTACAATCTGGCCCTTAATGTGTTAGTTTGTTAGATGTGCACCATAAGTTTCAGAAGATGTGTGACATGCCTAGGTAAATTATATTGTATAAGCCTTCAGGGGGCATATCCTGCCTTAATTTTTAAACTATGCTATTTTAACATTATACTAGTGTTTTGCAATTAATTTCATTTTTTAAATGAAAGACAAAAAATGCATTGTCCATGCTTTCCAATTTCTTTATTTAATTTTACTGTCATGTACAAAACAAGTTGGGAATAGTAGAAAAGCATTGTGAAGAATTTTTGCTTTTCACAAACTTGGCAGCTCAAGGAACTGATAGTGAAATAAAGAACCTTTTACCTATTAGGCTTTGAATCCAGCCCAGCTCAGTAGCTACCACCAGTTCTTACTAGCTGTTGATTGTTCAGTGGAGTATTTGGAATGGATTGAGTATCAGAGGGGTAGCCTCTTTAAAGGGATCTGTAAAAAGCAACAAAGAGTCCTGTGGCACATTATAGATTAACAGAAATATTGGAGCATAAGCTTTTGTGGGTGAATACCCACTTCTTCAGATGCATGAAATGGATTGGTGATTATAGTCCAGTTCTTATTATATATGTCCATATCTCAACTGCCATCCTTGTTAGCATACTCTAAGAAAATCAAAGAATGAGCGGAGAAACTCCTCCTGTTCACTCCGCACCTGAGATATTCCCTCCATGCAAGGTTTGAGAGACATTGACAACAATAGTGTGAAAGCATGCTCTGCTCCTGCCCATATGCAGTGATTATTAGGAAAAACTTTTCAGTCCAGACATTTTTTTTTGGAATACTAATTTCCTTTTAAAACATAGGGGAGAGTTTATGAATCCCTTCTTCGTGTTGGCAGTAATTTGCTTTGTGCATAGTCTGAATGGAGGTATTCATCCAAGTCATTTGTAAACAAAAGATCCTTAAAAGGTTGAATCCAGAGATGCTGAATGAATTCATTTTTTCTGTTTAGATTGAGGAATCATATTTCTAAATGATAGCAAAGCCCAGAAATGAATTCTGCATTTTAAGTTTACTGGACTAATTTGATTGTCAGTAAAACTATGATGAAGCAAAGATTTCTTTATCAATTTTGAGAAAAGCTTTATTCCGTCAGCAAGAGAACAATTTTTACTAACAGCAGTGTGAAATTCTTGAGGTTATTGTTCACTAAAGTGTCCTTGCTGTGGTGAAGCCAAAAGCTCATAAAATTAGGAACTGATCTGTGTTAAATAAGGATGTGCTTAGAACTTGCAAATCATTGTGGAAATTGTCTTGCTACGTCTGACCAAAATACAGCACTAGCTTTGTAACTACAGTTTTTAGGGGATGGTTCAGTGTGAATTACAGTCTTTCATTAAGGTGTCAGTACATAAAGGGACTGTTTACTGGTGGAAGATATATATGGAAATTAGCTGCACAACACAAACCTGTTTCTCAGCTCTACACAAGGAGTTTTCATTTTACAAATATAGAGGGAGTTGCCAGGATCTTAGGCCAATAACTGGCTCATTTGGCTTCTTGGTCATTATAGCACCAGTGCTTCCTCAATCACAGTGCTCTGGTAATCAATCCCAACATTTCTCCCTTTCTACAGAAAGCTGCCTTTATATAAGACAAAATCTATTAACCAGTGTTTTTTCTACATCCTAAAAAAAAATATCATTATGCATTTGCCTTAACCCCTAATGCAAATAAAAAGTACAATAAGTATTTCTATATTTTTGTTGTAATAACTGCTTGGTATGCACTAGGATCTCAAGATGTTCTTTAAACAAAATGCAGGGTTTTGCACTCTTCTTTACTCTAAGATAGTAGGGCAATCTACCCAGTTACCTTTGTGTGATTGTTTTGGCTCAATGCATGCATATGTTTGCCATCATTTAACCTCTCTATTGAGCCTGACACTGCAAGGTGCTGAGCAGCTTTTGAGAGATGTGGAGCTGCTCTGTAATAATTTGAATACTGTATGTTGACACAGTTATTGGAATGTTTACTGTATGGCTAGATTGGTTTAGTTCAGTGGTTCTCAAACTTTTTTTTTCCACGAACCACTTGAAAATTGCTGTGGGTCTCGGCAGACCACTTAGTGATCTTTCCAAATGTTGTTTGTACTGTTAGCTAACTATTATAAAGTGCTTTTGATAAAAGGGCTATATAAAAAAAAGTTAATAATAATACACATTTTTCATTCTACAAATAAAAGCACACAACCCATATTTTAATATCAGTAGTCTTACCTTTCTAATACGATGGATATGCCCTCTCTCCCGTGCTGCAGCAGCCCCTGAGCTGGGGCTGGGAAGCAGGAGAGTCTCTCTCCGGCAGCTTCAGCCCTGGAGCTAGGGAAAGTCACCTCTTTCTCTGGCCACCACCCACAGCCCTGCATGTCCCAAATTCCACCCACCCTGTCTTCTCACCCCACTGCCCCCTCCAACCTGCTCCCTATTCCCCCAAGGCCACCACCTAACCTTACATGTGTGTCTCCTCCAGGGTCCAGGCACCTAATTAGGTGGGTGGCCCTTCATTCTCTTGTGTGCGGCCGCCCAGGTGCGCACCTTAGAGAGAACTAGCCGCGGACTGCCTGAATGGAGCTCACAGACCACTGGTGGTCTGCGGACCACAGTTTGAGAACCTCTGGTTTAGTTTAATAACTGGCTGTAAGGAAACAGGCAGGAATAAATCAATAGGTCAAATTAAGCCACTCCTCAGTAAACACTTCAGGGTTGTTAAGAGACACTGCCCAAACCATTACCTGTTAATATTTTACCTCCTGGCTCCAGCCATCTTACAGAATTTATTTGGACAAGCAAGGAAAAACCCCAGGAACTGATCAGAACAAAGGAGTCCTGGCTGGATTGAAAGGGACTCTCTGTAGAGGGGAGGCTGTTATTGGGGGTGTTAGGTGTGTGCACGGTTTGTTGGTTTAAACTCCCTCCCATTCTTTCTTCTTCTTCTCTTTCTTATGCTCTCTTCCTACTGTGAAAATAAATGATACTTTGGTTTAAGAAGGCTATCTGGTCAGCCCAGTAGCCACAGACTCCTGGAAGAGAAGAACCCAGTTGGACCTGCTGGGTAAGCATAGTTGATAAAGGTACTGTAGCCCAGGGCCTAGTCTAAGAGTGGGTGAATCACAGGGTGCTACCTCAGGAGAGGTAAAGACAAAAGTCTGACACCTGAGGGGCTGTGCTTAAAGAGGGGACGGAGGTGCACGTAGATTAGCAAGCCAGATGTGGAATACCCTCAGCACCCATTGATTTCAGTGGAAACTAAGGGTACTCAGTACCTCTCAAGAGTGGCTTAATACATTGAAGCAGTATCAGGTCCCTATTATCCTTAGGGACTTGCACAGAAAGTTAAGGAAATGCATCATTCCTGTGTACAGTTTGTTTTGCTCAGGACTCTCAATCTCTTACTTTGCTCTTCAATAGGAAATGGTCAGGAAGTTGGTTCTTCAGCAACACAGTGCCCTCTAGCATTATTCTGAGTCACTGGTTCAGTCCTAAATCTGAGGATGTAGTGTTACTTCCAAACTCACTAGCACCGCTTCATACAACAGCTAGTCGATTCTTGGGTGTCCCCTATCCAAATACTGGCATTAGCAAAGGTGAGAGTTCCAGTGGGATGTGTTAAAATATAATAATCTGGTTTTGCTCCATCTCTGAGTATCGGTGTTTTACTTTCTTGCTACCTCAGAGAATTTCTGGTCGTTGTGTATGTTAACATCTAATTACAGTGTTTTGGGTTTTGTGGGTTTTTTTTTAAATGGTCTCCAAAGACGCGTTCTTTCTGCTTTAACTTCTCCTAGGTCCATTTTATGTCAACCATTAAAAGTGATGCCTTGTTCCTAGCACCTTTGTTACCCACGTAACAAAGCATCAATATCACTGATTTCAAAAGAAATGTAAAAAGTGTACTACAATTCAGCTCTTCATGGCCTGTTCTTGTCTTAGCTGGCATTGCTTACTAACACTGTATTTTTACATATTAATCACATTGGACCTGTTCCAGAAGGCACAAACTACTTAGTTCAGTTAACCCAAAGTTTGCCATGTCAAAATGTTTTCACTGTATTAATAGTTATTGCTGGCACCAATATTTAAATATATCTCCTATTGAAACATTATATCTTGATCCATTTTAATCATTTGTTCTGCTTCATCTCTTAAGGTACAAAGTGTTTTGCACATGTCATTTCCCCCCCACGAATAATACATAGTAAGCTTGGCAACTGGAGAAGTCCAGGGAATAAATTTCACAAAATAAAATATTATTTTACTTTTCCACAGAACATATGTCTGCCATTACCATACTCATAAGATGTAACCCATAGGAAAGTCCTTAAAATATATATTTTGAAAAAACAATCAGAAGCTCCCTTTGCAGGACTGTTCCTTCAATATATAAGGTTGGGGTCAGAATGGGACCTATTCTATAATCCAGTGTAGACAGTAAAAAAAGGTTTAGAATAAACAATTACTTTATCTCCTTGTTAGCAAAACAAATGGATGTTGCAAAGTACTTGCTGTGTGAATAAAGCATATTTTGATTTGACCAAGCCTTTAATAAGATATCCCAGTTTAGTCTGACACCCTATTTATAGTGGTCTTCTGATGTGATACAATGTATTTGCCCAGTCTGGTAGTCTGAAATGCATATTACAATTGTAAATGTTGTACAATGTTCCCTTATTAACCTATTCAGTACAAAGGAGCTATTTTTGTAGCAGACATGGTTAAAGATGTTTGTAATATTCTAATCATAGTATGTCTAAACTGAGCCAAATTTTTCATGATTCCCCCATTGGTATCTTTGGAAGGCTGTCTCCATTAACCTGCTGTTAATTAAGTTAAATTTCTTATGTGGTCTCCTAAACTTTAAACACCAATAGCCTTATTTTGCCCTGCATGGTCTGGAACACAAGCAGAGTCCAAGAGAAATAATTTGCTGAAGCACCAGCAAACTCTTTTCTTCATGTTTCCAACTGTTTGCTGATCTATAACCTGTTTAACAAGTCACCCAACAACATTTTCAACAAATATAGGCATTACGCTTTGACACAGCAAGTCTCTTTTAGTCACTTATTTATACAATAGCAGGATCCAATCAGCCATTGCTAATAAATATACAAGATGTAGTTTGTCTTTTTTCAACTTTTTTTTCCTTTAAACATCACTCAGGTCCACTCACTCATCAAAACAAAACAATGGGCTTGACTCACTTTTAACTGATGTAGCCAGTTAACATCTCCCAAGTCCACCCACTTGTATTCTGTTCAGTACAGAATCCTTATAGCTCAGATTAACCCATCAATCTCTGCAATACAGTGTTCTACTACAAATTCTCTACTATTCTTTTCTTAAACTAATCCTCAGTTTATACAACTGCCTCTTACAATAAAAGCAGGCAGGTTAACCAGGGAACCAAGTATTAGTCAGTCAGCTTGTTATTTTTTGTTTCATTGTCTCTGGAGAATTACTCTCTTGCTATAGTGTGTGTTTAGTAGTAACAACTATGCTGAAGTGTCCTGCAAATTCACCTTAAAGCAAAAGGCCTGAAAAAAGTCCTCCATAACACCTGCATCCTACTGAAGCCCTAAATGTGAAGGGAAAGGGCCTTGTGAGGGTTTGGAGCAATGTGTGAATTTCACCCACGTATACCTTTTCTTTTCCATTTTATTAAGAAAAAAGTATGCACCACTATGGCCAGCTGTCTGGTTGTTCTGCAAGCATTTTTGTTCATTTTTTTAACCTTATTTGTTTCCATTTATTCATTCCTATTCCTCACTTTCAAAACAACCTAGGAAATTAAGGGTCAGATGGTCAGTTGGTATAAATCAGCATCACTCAGCTAAAACCAGAAAAGCTCTACCAGTTTTATCAGCTGAAGATCTTGCACTAAATGCCAAAGGCTACGTTAAGTTTATACAGGTAAAAGTCAGGAAATGACCCACAGCAACATCAATTCAACCTTGTTTCATTAAATAATATTTTCTCATCTTGTTTTCCTTCTAGGTAGCTTTTCCTAACATCTAGCTTAACATACTGCTGTTCATGTCATTACACATTTACTATCAAACATATAGAATGTAAATTAGAAGCACTGTAAACCACCTCCTACAGTTCTCTGCCTGATCACTTTTCAAACTAGAGGTAGCTTAGAATCATAGAATATTAGGGTTGGAAGAGACCTCAGGAGGTCATCTAGTCCAATACCCTCAAAGCAGGACCAACACCAACTAAATCATCCCAGCCAAGGCTCTGTCAAGCTGGGCCTTAAAAACTTCTAAGGAAGGAGATTCCACCACCTCCCTAGGTAACCCATTCCAGTGCTTCACCACCCTCCTAGTGAAATAGTGTTTCCTAATATCCAACCTAAACCTCCCCCACTGCAACTTGAAACCATTGCTCCTTGTTCTGTCATCTGCTACCACTGAGAACAGTCTAGATCCATCCTTTTTGGAACCTCCCTTCAGGTGGTTGAAGGCTGCTATCAAATCCCCACTAACTCTTCTCTTCTGCAGACTAAATAGTCCCAGTTCCCTCAGTCTCTCCTCGTAAGTCATGTGCCCCAGCCCCCTAATCATTGTTGTCCTCTGCTGGACTCTCTCCAATTTGTCCACATCCCTTCCATAGTGTGGGAGGCCCAAAACTGGACACAGGTGTGGCCTCACCAGTGTTGAATAGAGCTTCATTGGCTCCAATTTTACTAAAGATTGTCAGTTGCTGACACCTTGTAATAAAGCCATGATGCTTATGAACCTGGTAAGAGAATAGTATTTACTTCCTGCACTCAAATACATGACTGGGGGTTACATATGGCAACACCCTTGTCACATGGCAGAGGTAGGTATCGACTGATTTTGGTGGCTACTCTTAAGATATTCATCAACACAAATTGCTTTATGTGTAATCATTGACTCATCCAGTGCAGACAGAAAGGAAGTAAACTGAAAAGAGAAATGAGGAAACAGGAATACAAGCAGCACAATGGAACCAGAAAGTTCTAATCCACTCCAATTTAGCTTACTCAAGAAGTATAAATAGGGCAGATGGAAACTACATGTAGCCTCAACATTTTGACGTATTGTCTGGTCAAATCACACAAGCTAAACAGGTGATGCAGGAAGTTTATGTTGGTGGCCTTTATGGATTATGTAACCAACAAGCCATATCATTCTGTTGTCTGTGTACTATGCCTTCAAATGCAGAGGAGTTTTCTTGCCTGCTGCAGGTGCAGCACTGAGGAAGCCATCATTTTGGGTTCTGAACAGATGCAGAATATTAGAGTGAGAAACTTCATTTACTCTTTCACATCTGAGAGCCTGGTGAATATATTTGTTCATTTGTGTTGTTGTTTTTCCTTAATGTGAAACAACTTGTCCAGAGCCTGAAGAATGCATATTTTGTTTGTTGTGTGTGAAAACACATAACAGCTCTCCTTCTGCTGACTCAATGCTCAGCCAATGCCACAACTTGGCATGGGGGCCCTGCACTGCTAACAATGCTATTTGTCAGACAGAGGTCCTGCGGCTTGTCGTCATTAAGGAATCCAGGCACCTTTTGCAAGGCTAAGGATATTAGAGTCATAGAGTTTAAGGCCAGAAGGGACCACTTGACCATCTAATCTGGCCTCCTGTATAGCACAGGCCACCAACATCACACAGCACCCACATACTAAACTCAACAGAAATGAGACCAAAGTAAATGAGACCCCCAGAAGACTAGACTACTATGGGCCAATGGCAGAAAATAGGAAGAACCAAAGTACACCAGTGCCCAAGGCCCCTTCAATGACAGGGAAATGATTAAATGAGATGTACCCACATAATCCTGGCAAGTGACCCGCACCCACACTCTGCAGAGGAAGGTGAAAAAACAGCAAGGTCACTGCCAATTTGACCTGGGGGAAAATTCCTTCCCGACCCCACATATGGAGATCAGTTAGACCATGAGCATATGAGCAAGAACCACCATCCAAGCACCTGAGAGCAAGAGAATGCTCAGTGCCCTGTCCCACTCCACCCAATGTCCTATCTCTAGCGGGGGCCATCTGGGATGCTTCAAAGGAAGGAGATAAAACCTCTCAGAATTCATTGGCAGAGGGAGAGAGTCCCTTCCTGAGCAGCCGGCCACTGGCAGGAAAGACTGAAGAATGAGCTTTAGGAACATAAGATATAAATTGGAGCAAGCCCCATCACCATTATCTTGAGGCACAGGCCAAATTCCAATATGGCTAATTCTATCTTGTTTACTTAAATGCCCCCAGTGCTTTTAATTTACTGCAATATTTCTCTTGTCTTCCTGTCCTCAGTTGTTTTGTAGCATTGCTGTGCACTGTCGAAGAGTTGGTGAGTTCCACTCTAGAGATGGCTACACTTCCCTGATGTGGGAAGAGACTCCTGTGTGTGTGTGTGTGTGGGGGCCATTTGTAAAGTTATCTGGGATGAAAGGCAACACAAACATAAATTATTAATTTGTGAAATGCAATAATGCTTTTTCATGTCTCTCTTCTTTGAGCACGTCTCCCATTCACACTTTTTTTTCCCAAGGGGAAGTTTGCTGGCAATGCCTGTGAAATCTCACTTCTAGTTCCTCACACAGAATAGTCAAGATGTGATGAAACCAAAGATTTTGTTCCAAAACCACATCTGAAGGTTTTTTGGATTTCCCTTGGAAAATTTTATAGTCAAAGAACAACCGGTAGGACTTGGTGACTCCCATTCATCAGTATTTGTAACAGTTGGAAATTTAAGACAACCTTGCCAAACTTAACATGTGACATTCCAGTGCATATATGGCCCTTGATATATTACCTAAGAAGCAGCAAAAACTTTTGTGGCATCCAAGAGTGAGCAGATTGTTGAGGCAGTTCTTCCATACAAGAATATAAAATAACAAGTTCCTTTGTATGTATCAAAGGAGAACAACTTAGTGGTGCTAAATAATTATTAAAACTACACATTGCCTTACTTGTTCCAAAGAAGGGTTTGCACTTTACTGGTGTTTGAAATCCACATTGAAGTCTAAGCTCAACTAAACCCTACTATGTTGCTGGTATTGCTTGGTTGGTGATTTAGCTCTGAAGTCTTTGAATAGATTGCAGTCTGGGTTAATTATGATGCCATTTTGCTTACTTCAAATTCTCCATGTAGTTTCAGTTGAATAAGATATTCTTCACTTCTTCTAGAATTTTTGTGTAATAGTGTATGAAGTTGAATTGTTTCCAAGTATCAACCTAGAAATAGCTGCAAAAACAGTGCAGTGGAGAATGAAATGATGGCTATCTAGTTTGATAAACTCTTCAGAATGGAAGGTGTGCATTTTTTTCTGAAATGCAATACATTTTCTGCAGAACTCCATCTCTCTTCCTGCTACAAGTTTTTCTATTTGGTTAGGGGAAAAAAACTTTTAGATGATTGAGCAACTAAAGGCAATAGAATGAAATGCACTACTTTAAGGCCCTTACTCTACAAACATTTACTCCCAGGGTTACTGATGGCAGTAAAATTAAACAGCTGCATAAATGTTTGGAGAATAAAGGCCTTAGACTGTAAACTCT
This sequence comes from Gopherus evgoodei, assembly GCF_007399415.2. Classification (NCBI taxonomy): domain Eukaryota; kingdom Metazoa; phylum Chordata; order Testudines; family Testudinidae; genus Gopherus; species Gopherus evgoodei. The sequence continues at coordinate 68,118,784 of NC_044329.1, forward strand.
TGGAAACAGGGACTGTCTCAATTATATGATTGTACAATACCTAGCACAATAGGGTCAGACTGTATAGACACTACTGAAATAAGGTTAATTCAGCCAATGCCTGTGTACATTAAAAAAAAGAAGAAGGGAAAAACATACTCATAGGTCCCCTACAAGAGTATCTCTATCCCTCTACTTCTGTAAGAAATACTCTCTTTGGAAATTCATTTTTATTAGGATAATTGTCCAAGAGTTTGCATGCTTCTCCAAAAACTATTGGGGCGGTGAGTTGTATGAGCCTGTGGGGCCCGGGCTCCATGAATATTTAGGGCCCAGGGGCCCAGCTCCACCAATGTTTGGGGCTGGATCTCTCCTCCAGCCCCACCTGCCACCCCTATGTGCCTCCCAGCCCCTCGTGCTGCCCCTGGGCGATTTAAAAGGGCCAGGGGGGCCCAGCCGCCACTGCCACCACGGCCGGCAGCACAGCAGGACTGCCCACATTACAGCACAGCCGTGGCAGCACTGTGAGATGGGCAGTGTAGACACGCTTTATCGCTGGGGGAGAGCTCTCCTGGCATTAAAAAATAACCAACCTGAATGAGGGGTGGTAGCTTTAATATTGGGAGTGTGGCTCCTGGCGATAAAGCACCGTCTATACTGGTGCTTTTCAGCGCTAAAACTTTTGTTGCTCAGGTGTGTGTTTCTTCACACCCCGAATGACTAAAGTTTTAGCGCTGAAAGTGGCAGTGTGGACATAGCCTAAGGTGGCTTCCTGCCTGCCCGCTCTGTACCTCTCCAGGAAGCGGCTGGCATGTCTCTGCAACCCTGGGGTGGGTGCGTGTCTCCACATGTTGCTCCTGCGCTGAGTACCAAGCCGCTGCCAGAGGGGTGTGCGGGTTACTTTCGGAAGCTGGCACTGGCCGTGGTAAGTGCCGACGCCCTGACTCCCTCCTGCACCCCAAGCCCCTGCCCCATCCTAAAGCCCACACTCAAACTTCCTCCCAGAGCCCGACCTGTCACCCCTCCCACACCCAAATTCCCTCCAGGATCCCGAACCCCCTCATGCACTCTAAGCCCCTGTCCTATCCCAGAGTCCGCACCCAGTACCCAAACTCCCTCCCAAAGCCCGAACCCCCTCCTGTATCCAAACTCCCTCCCAGAGCCTTAGGCGGGAGGTGGGGGACTGGGCACAACCAAAAATGATCCAAATCTGCCGCCTTTGAAGATTATTCCACCTCTCAAACCCTCTTGAATCTGAAAGACTGAGAAGAAATCTCAGCAGAAATTATGTCTTTGAAATTCTCTGTTACTCCCAGCCTCTGGTCAAATTGAGATTGCTCATGAAAAGCTTTTCTTAAGAGAATGTTGCACTTCCCTCTTTTCCCAGCAGAGGCTTGTGATAAAGAAAAAATAATAGAAACAAAAAAGTAAAAAAACTTTATTAACCTTTGAATAACATTGAGTTCTAAGCAAAGGATCAGTGCAATTCTTAGATTACTCATACTAACCTCTTCATCTTCACACACCTCCGATAAAGTAAGGCAGAGAGAGAGCACTACATTTTGGCTGCCCCAGTGTGGAAGTGTTGGAGGGAGAGATCAGAAGAAGGCTCAAAAAGCCTTCTACTGTAGTGCATCTTAGAAGGGCAGACATATTTTGGCTGCAGGTATCTGGGAGCACAAGGATGGGCAGCTATTATAATCTTCCATGACAGTTACATTCCATTGGAACAATGCAACAATTGACCAGTAAAGGAAGTGTGGAAGATAGAACTTTCACAGGAGCTGGGTCAAGTCTTCGGAACTCACTCCCACAAGAGTTAAGAATGACCCATGAAGTTCACTGCTTTCTGAACTACCTGAAACACTCATTAATTCAACTTAGCTTACCCTCAGTAAGTACTTTTTACACACATACACATCATATTCACAAATTATGTTTTAAACAAACAATATTAAACAACGTTATAAGCCAATTAACCTATTTATCCTGCAGGTTGGGAAGGAAGAAAAAGAAAGAGCACATTGTTATTTCTATTTTAAAATACTTGTGAGGGCCTCACATGCTATTGTCACAGGAGCCATATAAGAACCCCGGCCCTAATGCTGCAGACTTAAGCACATGCTTAACTTTGGGCACTGTCAAGTGTCTACTCATCTTGAAATCCAAGCTAGTAGTCTATATTCCCTTTACACCCAAAAAGTCTGCAGGAAATTAAGCATGTAAGTCTTTGCAGAATTGGGTACATAGGTAAATCTGCCAATGAGAGGCATTTTTCTGCCTAGGATAAAGGCAGAGCTACAACCTTCCCATGGACGTCACTACATAAGAAATGTTGGAGGAACCTAGAGTGAAGATCTGAGTCCTGCAGCTGTACTGGAAAGGACACATGGAATACTAATGAATCGAGGGGAGCACTGGCCACCTGCTGTACTTCTAGGGATTCATAGATTTGCATATTCCAAGGCAAGAAGGGACCATTGTGAACATGTAGTTTGACCTCCTGTATGGCACAGGCCGTAGAACATCCCCAAAATAATTCCTAGACCATGTCTTTAGAAAAATTTCCTATTTGGGGAACACATGTTCAGTTGATTATCCACCATGACCCCCAAATCTTTTTGAGTCACTGCTTCCCAGGATGCAGTCCCCATCATGTAAGTAGTCCCTGCATTGTTTTTTCCTAAATATATCCATTTACATTTAGTCATATTAAAACACATATATTTTTGCTTGCACCCAGTTTACCAAGCAATTCAGATTTGCTTTGTATCAGTGACCTGTCCTCTTCCTTTCTTACCACTCTCCCAATTTTTATATCATCTGCAAGCTTTATCAGAGATGATTTTGTTTTCTTCCAGGTAAATAATAAAAATGTTAAATAGTATAGGTCAAGAACCAATCCCTGTGCGACATCACTAGATATACATCCATTCAATGATGATTCCCTATTTACAATGACATTCTGAGATCTATCAGTGAGCCAATTTTTAATCCATTTAGTGTGTGCCAGTAGCCATTTCACTGTATGGACTGCTGTCCCCTTGGTGTTTCTCCTACACTATGTTTTAGCCACGGTGCCCTTAGTGCCTGATCCTGCAAAGACTTACACGTGTGACTTTACTTATAAGATTAGTTCTGTTGAAACAAATGGGTCTCTTCTTATCAGTAATTTTTTTTGTGTGCTTAAATCTTTACAGGACTGGGGCCTTAGACTGTCAGAGTTAGGGTTAGTCTATGGGAATCCTTGTGGATGCAATCAGCACAGCACACACTATCAATGGCAGGATCAAGGCCTAAGCTTTTGTTTCAGGAGTGTTACTGGTTTGTTTCCCTAGTATCAACATACTGAAAAATCTAAAGGCCAAACTGCTCTACTTGTTTGCTTGCCTATAGCTCTCTAATCTGAACTTATGTGTGTCATTCTTTTCTGTGTAGTGCAGCTTTAAACATAGAGTAATCGTCCTCACTCCTTCAACAGGAAACTCAATTTGTTTAATTTCAGATGCAGAACGTTACAGAATGAATTACTGTGTCTTCTTGCTTTGATGGAGACTTTATGTGTGTTCCACCTTGGTTTTCAGTAATCTGAAATAAAAATGTCTCTTTGTGTGTAAGAAAATTTCTTACATCCATTTGCAAAGTGCAGGGTTATGTTCATAACGTGTTTCTATTGTTCAAAACAATTGCTTCAATGCCATGTCTTTTAAAATCCATTCCAGTTGTGCAGCACCCATGTGCAACTCTACATGTTAAAAACAATAGCCTGTGCTTGAAAGGGAGAGGAGAGAATTGTTGGGAAGAAAACAGATTTTGGCAGCTGGTGTAAATCAGCGTAGCTGCATAAAAGTCAGCTGATTTCCACCAGCTGAGGATCTTGTCCTTCATTTTTAAGCTTCCAATAAGAAACTATAAAATTACACTGTCTAATGCTTAAGATTCATGAAAAATACACAAAGCATTCTTTTAATATTTCATGAATACATTCAAAAGACCAAAATCTTTACTAATAAGGCTGAGGCATGTGTCTGTGCAGGAGTCATGAAACTAGTGTTGAAGAAGTTGGCAAAAATCGTGCTCTCATAAGAGTTAGATTCTGAGCTCTATACTAATTTATAGTAGTAACTGCCAGAATGCTCAGTCATTTTCCAAGAAATCTATATTTCTTGGATGCATTATCCCAGCTGGTCTATTGATTTCATGGTTCTCCATTCCAAATCACAGTTCCAGCTCACTGATGATTCTATCCAGCACTAGTTACATGAAATGGTGTTGAAAGCCATCTTTCCTTTGAAGAAGCATGTGTTTCCCTGACAGATGCATTGAGCCAATCTGATAGTCTCCAAACTTCCTAATTTCTGGGTTTTTCCTGCAGGAGGAGGCAAGCTGTTTTCTGCAATAAACTTTTCTCCTTCAGCCCACACTGATGGCCGCAATCCATGTTCTAAATCACGGTCTTCATGAGCTTTAAGTAAATCCTCCTTCAAATTCCCTTCTAATTCAATGGCATGTTGTAAATCAAATACAGACCATTATAACTGTCTTGAGACTATACTGAGCTCTTCAAAGATATTCTTAGAAAGCATCAAGCATATGGGAAGCTTTGGGTACATTTTCAGCATGTTATAAAAGGATTCAGTAATGGGATAGACCTTAGCAAGCGTAGAAGCTTGATAGCTTGGGCTTTGCAAACATTCAGATCCTTAACTTTATAAGCATATGAGATGTCCTATTAAAGTCAATTAGACTCTGTGCATGCATGTAGTCATGCATATGTATGAATATTTGCAGGGTTTGATACAGGATCCCTGTTCATCTAAATAAACACAATAGAAATTCTTACCTTTAGTAACTAGTTTGCATTTGCCTCTTTCACAAAGAGGCCTTTCTGGTGACTGGCAGGGTCTTATGGCTAACAAAACATAGAATCTTCTAAAAGACCCCTGTCATAAACAGATGGTTAAGGGTTAATGTCTCTTTTACCTGTGAAGGGTTAAGAAGCTCAGTGAGCCTGGCTGACCCCTGACCAGAGGACCAGTCGGGGGACAAGATACTTTCAAATCTCGGTGGAGGGAAGTCTTTGTTTGTGCTGTTTGTTTTGTGTTGTTCGCTCTTGGGGCTAAGAGGGACCAGATGTTCTCTCAGGTTTTCTCCAATCTTTCTGAATCAGTCTCTCATGTTCAAAATAGTAAGTATAGCCAGGAAAGGCGGATTAGTCTTATGTTTGTTTTCTTAACTTGTAAATGTGTATTTTGCTGGAAGGATTTTTACCTCTGTTTGCAGTAACTTGAATCTCAGGCTAGGTGGGGGGAAGTCCCTCTAGTCTACATGAAGCTGAATACCCTGTAAGCATTTACCATCTTGATTTTACAGAGATAATTTTTACCTTTTCTTTCTTTAATTAAAAGCTTTCTTTTTTAAGAACCTGATTGATTTTTTCCTTGTTTTAAGACCCAAAGGGATTGGGTCTGAACTCACCAGGGATTGGTGGGGGGAAAGGAGAGGGGGAAAAGGTTAATTCCTCTTTGTTTTAAGATCCAAGGAGTTTGGATCAGTGTAGCCTCTCAGGGTAACCCAGGGAGGGGGAAGGACGGGAGATGGTTTATTTCTCCTTGTTTTAAGACCCAAGGGGTTTGGGTCTTGGGTTCCCCAGGGAAGGTTTTTGGGGGAACAGAAAGTGTGCCAAACACTATATTTTGGCTGGTGGCAGCATTATCAGATCTAAGCTAGGAATTAAGCTTAGAAGGGTCCATGCAGGTCCCCACTTTTTGGACGCTAAAGTTCAAAGTGGGGAAAAAACCTTGACAACCCCACTGTCACAGATCACCAAGAGACTGGAGCCAAGCAGGCACAGTCATTAAATGTTTTTCTAACAAATAAAGCATAGGCAGTACAGCCAGACATAAATACTGTACAAGATCAAAAGCTTAGGGCCATCTAGATTTGTTCACACAAGTCACAAGCTGACATACCTACAGACTTACTTATGGAGATTGAGCAAAATAGCACACAGGTTATGATATGGCATCTGTTTTTTTCCAGGGAAAATCCAGCTTTTTTTTTCCAAACCATTGACAAAATTGAAAAGCCCATTTTGCCAGACAGCAGCCTTGGAGTGTTTTCTCCCCTCCCCTTATATATATGCTTTAGGCAGTAAACACTGTACAGCTACCCAGTGAGAGTAAAAAGGACATAAAGATGACAGCTGCAACTATGAAAACTAGGAACGGCATGAGTAATTGTTCTAATGGTTTGATATAAATCACCATTTATGTTAGATGTTTTCTGGGAGACTTGTACCCGTAAATATTGGCTTAAAGTTTGAACCTGAACCCAATCTCTAGATATATGGCTGTCTGATTGTACTTGGAATGTAATACTGATCATCAATTCCCATTTAGAACCCTAACTTTCTGATTGTTTTGTCATTAGTAATGAAACCTTTATAGAGCACTTTACATATTCAAAGTGCTATACAAATTGTAACTCATTCACTGGTTCTCAGCTCTTTTCCATATCATGACCCCAGTTAATACAGAAAAATGTTTCAGGACCATACCTTCCCTGTCCTTTGCCATCTAATCCTAAGGAAAGGGAAGGTGGTCACCCTTCTCCCTGATCATTTGCAACCTTCTTTCAGGAGTTGCAACTCTCATGTTTAGAACCCGTGAACTAATTAATCCTCTCAGATGCTGAGTTCGGTCACCTGTGGAGACTAATCCCAATTGGCTACCCTTGTTAGTTAGGCATTTATTAAAGTTCCAGACTGGGAAGTGGAGGTAAAGAGGTTAAATATTTTGCCCAAGCTTACAAAGGTAGGGATGTGATTAGAACAGAGGACCAAACAAATGCCATTCCCACACAGTATTCCAGCCCACTATCTCCTGACAAATCCAAACCACTGACACCTGCTTATTTTATTTAAACATCCTTGGTTTTGCTGCTTCTGTAGAAAGGCAAATAGCCAAGCATCGTTCTTCAGTCATTGTCTTGCTTGATAGGCCTATCCATAAGGTCAGTGCTATTAAATACCTCATTACTTGCTCTTGAATGCATTTGTGGATGGCTCTACAATGAAGAGACAGCAATTTTAGGCACATATTTCTTATTCTAAATATCCTAATGAATAAATTAATTCCCTGTGCATTACCAGACTGTGTATTCTTCAGGGAAAATAATAATCAGCCTCTTCTTTGGGTCTCTACTAGAGCCAAGGACTGCAGCCATGTCGTTTGGATTAAAAGAGCTTTATTCTTACCCAGTTTTCTAGTGTGGAACCACAGTGACTGACTGTGTTGGCATCCAATCTGTTCTCTATGTCCAACAGGCTTGGTAGTTCTGGACCGTGATCTTTTATACTACAGTACTTACATATTGGTAGCAGACTCTCTTCATTGGTGAGTTCTGAACTATTATTCTCCGCCACAAACTAATGCACTGACCTTTTTAGATTCAGCTTTCTGATTGTCATATGCATGTGCTGGCCTCTTTATTCCTACGTTCACTGAACTGGCTTATAAACTGTTTTCCCCTTTTATTCCTCTCCTTCCCTGACTTGTACAAATTGGTCTGAAGAATCACTTCATCTGTTTCAGTTGCCTCTGCTTTTGGCAAGAAATTCTCCAATATCCATTTCTTAATCCTATTCCTAAACAATCAGAACTACAAAAATGTGAATATAAATACGCCAGTATGAAGCCAGTTTGCCAAATGTTGATGATACTGACATCATCCAGCACATTCTGAATACCACACAAGGTTTTAGTAATTGCATAGTCACTTAGGGCTCAACAGGGTGGATCAAGGTTCTGTAGTTTGCCAACCTATTAGAAGAGAGATCAGTCTCTGGAAATGAAAAATAAAGAGTGACTCTTTTATGTAGCACCAAGTTGCAATGCAGACAAGGAGGTGTCTCAAAACTTCTAACTCTTTCCTTTCTTTTCCCCCTCCATGGCCATGCAGAGAATTTTAAAGCCAGGAGTAAATCTCCTATGAACTTGTAGAAGAGATTCAGGTTTACTTGTACTAAATCCCCCATGATTTAATACAATGAGATGATGTGGGGAGGTTTCTGCACCATTTTTACAGCTTAATGTTCTCAGTGTCATAAAAAAAAATCTTTGGACCTTTTTCCTTTCAGTGTTTCCTTGGCTGACTGACCATTTGTTCTTAACATTAGCCAGTGGAAATATATTTTGGCCTCTGCTTCCTCATCGATAGTAGAAGAAAATGTGCAGCTACTATACGTAGCACTCTCTGGAGGAAGAAACTTATCACTCAGGCCACCAAACAGCAGGAACATTTTAAATTTGACCTAGCAAATTGGGATTAGTCTCCACAGCCTCCAGCACTCAACAGCTCCAAGGCTAAATATGGTTGGACAGATCACTTACTGTAAGTTGTAAGATTTAGAGTGAGATCCTGGCCTCACTGAAGTCAGTGGAAGTCTTGCCAGTGTCTTCTTCAATGGAGCCAGGATTTCACCCTGAATATTCTCAAAGATCTGTCTCACGTACACACTCTTCAACACAGTGTCCATTAAGCAATGGTCCTTATATCAGGAATGCCCAAGTTGCATCTTGTGGGATGGTCCTAGCTTGTCTTGGAGAAAGGACAGTTTTGATAAGTACCACAAAATATTTTCCAAAGCTCTCTCCATTTAAGATACAGCCAGACCTGAACTTCAGGCCATATTTTCAAAAGCCGGCATGTGCATCAATCTGGCTGGGCAATCAGGATATAGATGTGACAGGTTCAGTCATAGATACCCCTGAGACTGTCACCTGATGTGCTGAGACTACTTCTGAGCCCATTTTCTCTGCCAGTTTGGACCTCCAGAACCCTGCCTTGTTGAGCCAGACATGCAAGCCTGCTGCAGCACAAACGCAGGGTCTGAACCACACCCCCAAAGCTGCAGACATAACTTAAAACAGCTTAAGAAGTGCTCCTGTCTCCAGCACCCAGGTCCCCATGGGATCCAAACCCCAAATAAATTCATTTTACTCTGTATAAAGCTTATACAGGGTAAAGTCATAAATTGTCTGCCCTCTATAACACTGATAGAGAGAGATGCACAGCTGTTTGCTCCCCCAGGTATTAATCACTTACTCTGAGTTAATAAAATTACATTTGTTTATTAATTAAGTATAACAAGTAGAATTTAAGTGGTTTCAAGTAATAACAGAACAAAGCAAGTTACCAAGCAAAATAAAACAAAACATTCAAGTCTAAGCTTAATACATTAAGAAACTAAATACAGGTAAATCTCACCCTCAGAGATGTTCCAATAAGCTTCTTTCACAGACTAGACGCTTTCCTAGTTGGGGCCCAATCCTTTCCCCTGGTACAGACTTTGTTAGTTCCAGCAGGCATCTTAGGTGAAAAGCAGGGGATTCCACATACCTGGGACCACCTTTGTCCTGCTCCATCCCCTTTTATAGCTTTGGCATAAGGCAGGAATCCTTTGTCTCTCTGGGTTCCCACCCCTCCTTCTAAATGGAAAAGCACAAGATTTAAGATGGATTCCAGTACCAGGTGACATGATCACATGTCCTTTGAGACCCCTACTTTCCCTTCTTTCTGGCCTGACTCACAGGGGCACTGGAAGGCTTACAAGTAAACAGAGCCATTTACAACCAATTGTCTTGGTTAATGGGAGCCATCAAGATTCCAAGCCACCATTAATGGCCCACAGTTTGTATAGTTACAATAGGAATTTAGAGTAATACTTCATATTTCTAGCTTCAGATAAAAAAAAGGATACATTCATACAAATAGGATGAACATACTCAGTTGATTATAAGCTTTGTAATGATATCTTACAAGAGACCTTTTGCATAAAGCATATTCCAGTTACATTATATTTACATTCGTAAGTGTATTTCCATAAACATATGGAGTACAACTTCACAATAGGCATGCACAGAATTACAAAATGTTCAAGGTGGGGTGTCTGGGCATGTGGAGAACCTCTGCTTCCCAAAAGGTGATGGGTGCACTATTGGGTGTAGCCACAGAGACTGTCATACACTACCTCTTCTTAGAATTATGCAGGGCCATGTTAGGCACATACAATATGTGCCAAAGCCAAAGATATGGCTTTGGCAGATATAAAATATCCAGTCCAGGGAGAGGCCATCTCCATACATTGGAATTAGAGTGGCTGACCCAGCAACTAAAGAAGAGCCAGTATCCAAGGCAGAGAACAAACAGTGATGCACTTGACTTTGAAAGAGAGATGGCCAACATTAGCTCCACCCACATGGACCAGTTTCAAGCATATGCAATAATAGAATTCCCCAATGACTCAATGGAGTAAACTCTTGCCTTAACAGAAAGCATGAGGCTTCCTCCCAGGGCCGGCTTTAGGCTGATTTGCCCAATTCCCCTGAATCGGGCCCCGCGCCTGAAGGGGCCCCTCCCTCGCTGTCTCCCGGAAGCAGCAGCTGTTGCTGCTAGGCAACAAGAGACGCTAGCCAGCAGAGGGCTGAGCAGAAGCAGCTGCGTGGGTGTTGCAGGTCAGGAGGGGGAAGAGGGAGAAGGCACACGTGTTTTGCAGCCTTCTTTCCCTTCCCCTCCCCCTAGCACTTACCTGGAGGAGACGCTGAGGGGGACAGGAATCTCTGCAGTGGACGTCAGTCACCTGAGCAGCTGCTGGGGCTCCCAGCGATGAGTGTCTGACCCTGTGATTCCCTGCAGGTTTGTAATATTGGGTTATACAAAAATGCATAATGCAGAGATTTATCTATAACTGCATTGACTGCTGTGTGCAGTAATATAGTGACTTCTGGGTCTCTGAATGAGGCTATACTCGGGGGGGGGTGCAGCGGCGAGTCAGGGGCAAGCGGGTGGGCAAGCGGCAGGTGGGCAAAGCGGCAAGCAGTGAGCCAGCAGGGGTTCCAGGGGCAGGCATGGGGGTTTCTGGCAGGGGAGGCAGAAAGTGAAAGGAGGCGAGTGGTGGGTGGGAGACTGACTAGGAGGAACGCAGCAAGTCAGCGGGGGACTAGGGGGTGAAGAGGGGTGTGATGATGGGGCCGAGTGGGGAGGGGGTGGGTCCTATTTTACTGCTGTGATCTGGTCACCCTATGTGTGTCAGGTTTCAGAGTAGCAGCCGTGTTAGTCTGTATCTGCAAAAAGAACAGGAGTAATTGTGGCACCTTAGAGACTAACAAATATATTTCAACATAAGCTTTCATGGGCTACAGCCCACTTCTTCGGATGAATAGAATGGAATACTTCTTTTTGCCTATGTGTGCCATTTCTCTCCCCCCCCCCCCAAACCTTCCTCTTTGGCCCACAGCTGTTTTGACAGGGTGGTGCTGAGGAAGGAGGGTTTGTTTCTGCAAGGCGGGTGGTGCTGGGGGGAAAGAGGGGGCATAAAATAAACATTATTGAAGAAAATCAGTTGTACAACTATCGAAACAAATTATTTTCCTAATATGAAAGTGAAAATCTATAATTAATATTCTTTTAGAATGTGGTGACTTCTGTCAATATGGGCAAGAGATCAAGAGATATTGGTAGAAAGTACCCAAGTGCGAGTAAGAAAAGAGCCATATACAATATGATGTAATGTATGTAATATATAATTTTGTTATTATGTATACAGTCATGGAAAGTAAATAATACATGGAAGAAATGAAAGTTTGTTTTTTTTTAGTCATCCCTGCCAGGGCCCCATCGAAACTGTTCAAATTGGGCCCCGCACTTGCTAAAGCCGGCCCTGCTTCCTCCCTTGTGGAAATGGCTAATGGATTCCTCATCTCCAGTCCCTTCAGAGGGAAATTACAACATGGACTTAAGGGCCATCATGTCTCTCAGAGAAAGACTTTGTCTCACTTTCTCAACATCACTCCCAACACCACTGGATGAGGCCACCCCTTCAGTTTGGAAGCCCCAACATGCTGAATGACTCTGGCTTATTGTCATATCAAGTATCATTTTGCATACGTTATGCTCCATTAAAACAAGTTAATACAACAGGTTGGCCATGGCTTCAGAGACCTGCACATACCGGAATATCGATGGGTAAGTTTTTAAAAGTAGCCTGCTGAGTGTCCACACAGGAGTTTGTAGAGCAGTGTGAGCAAGCAGCGTTCTGCGTAATTTTAATTGAAGGCGTGGAGACCTATATTTTTGATGCTAAAGGTCCCAGATTCAATCCCCATTGACAACTCATGGTGGTGAGTCATTACGAAATCATGGCAATTACAGGGATTTGAGTTCCTGTGGAGCATCAGAAGCTGGAGGAACCAGGCTTGCCAAATTAAAGAAGGCAAGAATAGTAAAGAAATACATTTTATTTTTAAGCTTTCAAGAAAGTGTTACAAACAAAAAGTACCTTATAACAAACACAGACATCATCTGAGCAGGGGCATCATGTGCTATGGGTTAAGAGGGGCAGTTGCCCACTCCAGTTCTTGGTTTGCCCCTCCTGACTTTTCATAGGTCTAGAGTCTTAATTATATTTTCTACTTTGTGTCCCCCTATAAATATATTTCAGGGATATAATATAATCACATGTAATATTCTATATGCTGATACAACTCCCACCCCCCCCCCATATTTTTTTCCCCAAAATTATGCCCCTGACCTGGAGAACAGTTGGAAGGGCAGATGCAGATCCTCAACACAGTAGTCTTATTTGTGGAATTCAGCTTCCCTTGGCAGTCTGCCAGATCTCAGGTTAACTGACCATCAGAGCATGGTGTTAGGCAAGTTTATATTATCTGGCCATAGCTGGAGATGGGACATTGTCTGGGGTGTGATAGTGCTTTGATGTGATACCAAGCATTCTTTCTCTCACGTGCTTGGCTGCATGGTTCTCACTTATATGCTCAGGGTCTAACTGATTGCCATATGTGAGGTCAGGAAGGAATTTTTCCTCAGAGCAGATTGGCAGTGACCTTCTGCAGGTTTCATCTTCCTCCGCAGCCTGGTGTGTAAGTTGTTTTCCAGGATCATCTTGGTATATCTCAATTCCCTGCCATTGCAAGGGCCTTGAGCATTGGTCCATTTGAGTCCCTTCTATTCTCTGCCTGCGATACATATTGGTTTGGTCTCCTGAGGACGGTTAAGTATCAGAGGGGTAGCCATTAGTCTGGATCTGTAAAAGCAGCAAAGAATCCTGTGGCACCTCACACACAACTATTTCAAATTTGATGACAATATATATCTCCAGATCAGAGGCACCGCTATGGGCACCCGCATGGCCCCACAATATGCCAATATTTTCATGGCCAACCTGGAACAACGCTTCCTCAGCTCTCATCCACTCACGCCCCTTCTCTACCTACACTACGTTGATGACTTCTTCATCATCTGGACCCATGGGAAGGAGACTCCAGAAAAATTCCACCACGATTTCAACAGCTTCCATCTCACCATCAACCTCAGCCTGGACCAATCTACACGGGAGGTCCACTTCCTAGGCACCACGGTGCAAATAAGTGATGGTCACATTAACTCCACCCTGTACCGAAAACCTAGTGACCGATATGCCTACCTTCATGCCTCCAGCTTCCATCCCGGGCACATCACACGATCCATTGTCTACAGCCAAGCACTGAGGTACAACCGCATCTGCTCTAACCCCTCAGACAGAGACCAACACCTACAAAATCTCCACCAAGCATTCTCAAAACTACAATACCCGCACGAGGAAATAAGGAAACAGATCAACAGAGTCAGACGTGTACCCAGAAGCCTCCTACTGCAAGACAAACCCAAGAAAGAAACCAACAGGACTCTACTGGCCATCACATACAGTCCCCAGCTAAAACCTCTCCAACGCATCATCAGAGATCTACAACCCATCCTGGACAACGATCCCACACTTTCACAGGCCTTGGGTGGCAGGCCAGTCCTCGCCCACAGGCAACCTGCCAACCTGAAACATATTCTCACCAGTAACTGCACACTGCACCTTAGGAACTCTAGCTCAGGAACCAATCCATGCAACAAACCTCGATGCCAACTCTGCCCACATATCTACACCAGCGACACCATCACAGGACCTAACCAGACTAGCCACACCATCACTGGTTCATTCACCTGCACGTCCACCAATGTAATATACACCATCATATGCCAGCAATGCCCCTCTGCTATGTACATCGGCCAAACTGGACAGTTGCTACGGAAAAGGATAAATGGACACAAATCAGATATTAGGAATGGCAATATACAAAAACCTGTAGGAGAACACTTCAGCCTCCCCGGCCACACTACAGCAGACCTTAAGGTGGCCATCCTGCAGCAAAAAAACTTCAGGACCAGACTTCAAAGAGAAACTGCTGAGCTTCAGTTCATCTGCAAATTTGACACCTTCAGCTCAGGATTAAACAAAGACTGTGAATGGCTTGCCAATTGCAAAACCAGTTTCTCCTCCCTTGGTTTTCACATCTCAACTGCTAGAACAGGGCCTCATCCTCCCTGATTGAACTACCTCATTATCTCTAGCTTGCCTGCATATATATACCTGCCCCTGGAAATTTCCACTACATGCATCTGACGAAGTGGGTATTCACCCATGAAAGCTCATGCTCCAAAACTTCTGTTAGTCTATAAGGTGCCACAGGATTTTTTGAGGACGGTTAATATCTTGATCTAATTTCAGTTGCTGGATTTGTTGTGCAGCTGCTGGTTGGTGTTGTTGGCCTGTGATATACAGACAGTCAGATTAAATGATCTGGTGGTCCCTTCTGGCCTTAAATTCTATGAGTCCCTGGTTTTGAAAGGACCTAAATATGACAGCCTTAGGATGCACATTTATGCCTAGCAATGGTCATAGCACCAATGGGTCACTAAGCTACCTTTGTGGGTAGTTTCCATATTTAATTTTTGTGTTTCTTTCAATACTGTAGGGTGCTAATGGATCCTGGAAGAATGCCCTGCCACCCTACTAGTCATTTCAGAATCCTCTATCTTTGGTTGTCAAATGCAATCTGTAGATTGCACTCCAACTTCCATGCTGCTAAGGCTGTTGGTAGGGGACATTCACATCAAGCTTAACTTGTGTTATTAGCATAAACTGTTGCTTTTCTAAGTGTTATTTTTAATCTGACAGTGAGAGAAATAGCTGCTTTTCCAGGCATGAGATGGAGGGAAAACTTGTGGCAAAGGAGAAATAAGGGCCAAATTCTATGCTAATTTACACCCACATAACCCCCTGTGTGATCCTGTGAGTGTAAGACAGGGGTCGGCAACCTTTCAGAAGTGGTGTGCTGAGTCTTCATTTATTCACTTTAATTTAAGGTTTTGTGTGCCAGTAATACATTTGAAAGTTTTAGAAGGTCTCTTTCTATAAGTCTATAATATATAACTAAAGTATTGTTGTATGTAATGTAAATAAGGTTTTTTAAATGTTTAAGAAGTTTAATTTAAAATTAAATTAAAATGTAGACTCCCCTGGACCGGTGGCCAGGACCCAGGCACTGTGAGTGCCACTGAAAATCAGCTTGCATGCCGCCCCGGCATGCGTGCCATAGGTTGCCTACCTCTGGTGTAAGACAATGCAAAATGTGGCCTGTGTCCATCTTTAGTGTAATGCAGAGACATAAGTGTAACTAAAACTGTGGGAGCAGCAAAGAATCCTGTGGCACCTTATAGACTAACAGACGTTTTGGAGCATGAGCTTTCGTGGGTGAATACCCACTTCCTCAGATGCATGAGATGCATGTATTCACCCACGAAAGCTCATGCTCCAAAACGTCTGTTAGTCTATAAGGTGCCACAGGATTCTTTGCTGCTTTTACAGATCCAGACTAACACGGCTACCCTCTGATACTTAAAACTGTGGGGTTTCCTTGTATGTTATTCAGTTTATGCCCCACATATGGAACTTTCTCTTGTCTTGTGGCTAAATATACTGATTCAGCACCCAGGGAGCTCTACTTCAGGATTACTATCTACAGTGTTTAGATGTGATAAATTATCAGTATTTTAAAATCCCTATTAAAAACTTTTTACAATAAAGCTTTCCATAAGACCTTTTCCAAGATGTTGACACAACAGTTTTTTCTTGAAGCTTTTTTGTTCTTTAATTTTAATATTTTGTTGCTTCCAGAGAGTAAAACAAAGAAATCCATACAAGCCAGGAGTGAATATGAGAACTTGTAGTTAACCATTTCCCACCAAAACACACTCACACAGAGTAAGTTGGTTGGGCAAAGAATTGTGAAAGAACCTGCTGGCTCATGTGGTATGAAGAGGTCTTGATCATATTGGAAGTTTTCCACTACAGAATAAGTTCATATTTCAAAATATAAAATATTGGTAAAACTGAGTAATCAGAGTCTTCAGTGGTAACTGCAAACTGAAACCAAAGTACTGGACCTCTGTATCACCAAGCAGAGAAAGATGAGTGCTTGCCAGTCTGCACAATGAAAAATTTCAAAACAAACCATTTATATAGTACAAATCTCAACTTGTGATCTTGTCAGATAAATATGCTAAGGGTCAGATCCTGCAAATACTTCAGCAGGTGCAAAACTGTACTCAGTGAGTAAAGTTACACATGTGCTTAAGTGTGCACATGAGTGGAGCTTAGGTGACACTGGTCAGTATGTGGCTATAAAGTCTAAAATAAAGAAAAAGAAAACCCTCAAATCCTGCAGAAAGAAAGTCTGATGATCATGTAGGCAACAGTCTCCCCTAATGAGTCTGTCACTGAACTAATGCCCACAGCGTGCTGCTGGGAAAGGAAGTTTATTTTTATCATACAGGATTTGAGGCATTTGCGCCCATAGTGGTACTTGCAAGATTATGGTCTTATCACTGGTGCCTTCTAGTTTGGGTGGTTGTGTCCTGTTTCTCCACAATTCCACTCCCTCTTTCACTTCAGAAGTGGCTGAAATGATTACCTGAGCAATTAAAATATGGGAGTGGGGGAAATCTGGTCAGAAAGTCATCCGGATAATTCAGAGGAAGGTTTACCTTCAAATGCAATTATTTCCAAATGTGAAAGATCTTTCTTTTAGATTGGTAAATATATAGCTCTGGAACTGGGACATAAGCATTCTTTACTGACTGGATTTCTGTTATCATATACTTTAATATTTGATGTTCTGATCTTTACATTTTTTTTTACATTTGGCCTCTAAGAAAAGCTGCTCTATACATTTTGATTTTTCTAATGCTAAGAATGTTTAGTGTGTTGACTGACAATATGTATAATTCATGTTTCTGATCCAAAGTGTTTTTCTCCTTTAACAATAGCTTTGCACTGACTGTAGTATTTCCCCCAACTTATTACATTTTATCATATTACCAGTATCATTATTTCTAAAGCAAAAAATAAAACCTATGTCATCAAGATGTTAATTCTAACAGGAAGTCTTACTTGAAGGCTTAAATTCAAACCTTTTATTAAATTTCCCAACACAAGAAATTCTCCCTTATGTATATCTCTCTTTTTCCCAATATATATGTTCTGCGTCAGATAAATTATGTTGGTGGTTGGTTCTGCTAAAAACTCTTCCAATAACCTTTGTTACCAGAACATCTAGCTGTAAAAATCAGTTCTAGCTCCCATAGTTCCAGTTGGCTCACATATATTAAGTTTGAAGTATTTGAAGATTCCCTGCAATTATGTCTCCTTTTAATAGTGCAATATATAATGGAAATGCTTGTGAAAGAGTGTCATTCTGGTGTATTTGGATTACCTGCAGCTACAGGAGTGAGTGCCTTCTAATGTATAATGAATGCTGAGGCTGTGCTTAGATTTACCCAAGGCTTGTTTTGCCTTAAAATGCTGTGTTTTGTTTGGGGTTTGTTTGTTTCAGGGAAAACTGTTATTGTACCCTTAAAGGGCTTAACAATAGTCCCTGGAGAATTTTAGGGTTAGTATTCCACATGTCTATATTTTCAATACTGGTTGGTGAAAGTAAGCACCAGACTTTTTGCGTAGCCGATCTTTTACATGTTTGTTGAAAGATTGTCCTTGGAAGAAAACCCCTATTGCTGTAGCAGCACAGCCAAGACCATGACTGGGCAGAGAGGTAGTCTACTCTGCTGTTATACCAGGACATTCAAAGGGATGAGTTGGAAAGTCAACAGTCTACCTCTAATAGAGAAGAGGCCATAGGAAACCAATGAATATTCTTGTCTACGCCCAGTTTTCCTGGTGGAGAGTGACTATAACTGAGCAAGTAAATACATATTTATGTTTTACAGTTCTAGTCCTGAGATGATAACCATGCACAGAAAGGGTCTGAAGTGGGCCAGGAGTCAGTATGTAGGCCCAAGATCTCCACATGCATGACCCTGTCCTCCAGTGGTTCCCCTTAGACACACAGGTTCTGAAAGCCAACCCCACTACCACTATTTCTGTAGGGAAGCAGAGAATAACTCCAAATTCAAACCCAATAGACGATACAGGTGATAACTGAGTGTGAACTCACTGCATTTCCTCTACCTGGGAAGTGCCAGACTTTATTCTTTCCTTGGTTAGATTAAAGTTAGGGCCCTTAACCCTCTCATTATAACATAAGGTTTGTAGTCTGTTTTCTATAACACTAAGCATCTCTATAGCATTTTTATCCAAGAATCTGAAACTTTACCAATATTAGCTCATCTGCACAAAACTCCCATTTCTTCTATGTGTTATTTTACAGAGGGACAAACTGAGGCAAAGAGAGGTTACAAGATGTGCCAAAGACACACTGTAGCCACTGACGTATCCAGAAACAATGTCCAAGAACCTTGGCTCACAGATTCCTGTTCAAACCACTAACCCATACTACTATCTTAATTAATGATATGGGCATAGCACCGGATTTTTCAAAGTGCCTTGCAAGCTTTTCCTTGTCTATTAGTGGCAATTCTATGTTAAAGTAAAATTATTGGATCAGAATAGTGGGGGTTTTTTTATTATTATGGTATAAAATCCATTTTTAGGCCTACTTTTCTTGCGTTAGCAATATAGCCTAGTAAAAATATTTTCTACATTTATGTCCAAATCTTAGACAAATTATTCCATTATAAAATGAAAAATATATATTTTCTGACATGCCTTTTGGCCATTTAAAATGTTCCTATTCATATGGGATTCAACAACTGTCCCTTAAAGCATGCCAGCGGCATGCAAATGATAATGCAATCATAAGCCAAGGTCTGAAAAGACTGTCATACAGACATTTTCTTGTATTTCCAACAACTTTAAAAAACAAGATTTGGCAACTGCAAGCAAAATTCTTGTAGCCTTTCGCTGTTCACCCATCTGACATGAAGAACCCAGCACTGAAACAGATTTGCCATTATGATTCCTCTTGCAACTTTTGGTTATCAAAATTACCTGCAGTTTAAGTATCACTAATAAATTGCATAATGACATTTTTTCCTCTGTTATTTTGAAAAAAGCCCATATATAGACCCTGATCCCTGGAGAATGTAGCTAATTCAGAACATGCAAAGCCAAATCCTGCAGATTTGAGAGTAAGTGCTAGTTTTTTCTTGCCAGAGAGTCCTTCCAGATTCAGGAGACACAATGGTTTAGTGATGGTCCCCAGGAAGTCAGCTCACTTATTTTTCTGTGTCAGCCACTGGCAGGAATACTGTCACCCAGGAATGACTGAAAGATCAAAATGTCTGAAGAGGGAGAAAACTCACTAGCTTGTTGAGAACCATCTGCCAAATAAGAAAACAGCAGCATGAGAAATAGGGGAGATAGGGGGAATAGGTAAAAGGATTAGGGGACAAGATGAATGTGACCCAACATCTGAAAGATTTCAATATATCAAAGAGGTTTTCTAATTGCCCCTCTCCCAGCAGTCCCTACTGTAATCAGACAGTTAACTAACTACATTTGTAATCCACACTAGGAGAGTGTGGTTCTTTGTCCTGCTCCAGTGGCTGGTTCATATATGGGATAAAATTCTACTTCTACTACCAGCTAGAAGAGTTACTACTTAGCTCAAGCTTGTTTTTAGCACTGAAGGTCCTAGATTCAAACCTCAATGATGACCAAACCGTGGGTCTCTCTCTCTCCCTCTCTACTTATATATATTGTAATGGGCTTCTCCCCCTCCACTAGCTGGTTGCAGGTGGGTGTGGTTTGAGAGAGAGACTTAGGAGGCTGGATGGGGAAATAGATGCTGCTGAGGACTTTGGCAGCATTTAAGTTTGTTGGATTATTTTGGACAACTTGGTCTTGCCTCATTCTTTCAGACAACCCTGATGCTACAATATCTATCCATAGCACTCCAACAAATTATCATGGCTACCACTAGGCCATTTGTCTGCATCCAGGTCATGCTGAGGGCCACATGTCATGTCAATTGGAGAAGCTCCATTGAATCTAATGGTGCTCCACCAATTTACATCAACAGAGAAATCTGAAGAGTCTCCACAGGTCTGGGGCTTCCTGATCTCCAGAAAATGATCCCATGAAGGAGTGGCAATGAAAATATTCATAGTTCTTCCAGAACAGGCAGAATGATGTCAGGGACACACAGCTCACCAAGGTAAATCCTAATGAACCGTGGCATTCACAGATGAGGAAATCGTGTTACCAAAACACTGTTCCCAAATTCACACACTCATTGCAGCAGCCTCCATCTGAGATAACTGTGAGAGGAAACTGTAACCGGAAACTCTCTTGGCATCATTCAGAGCTCTGACAGGGCTCTTGTTATATGATCAGACTTCCACTGAGGCAAACAAGCTGCAAAACTAGTTCTCTTCAAGAGGCTCAACACAGCTGTTGGAGGACTGTTTTTTCTCTTGGCTGAAGAGACATCTCTCCATAGATCCAGGGTCTTACTTCTGCACTCAAGCCTCAAAGCAGTTGCTACTGTTCTGTTTCCTCTCACTCCTCCAGCCCTCATCTCCCCTGACCCACAAAGCCACATAGTCAGGGGAATGCTTCCCCATTTTACTTAATTCTTTTGGCCCATTTTGGTGCCTCTTGCAGCCCAAAGTTACAACCTAGTCTATAGTACTAGGTCAGTAAATATACTGGAGATAAACTAATTGCACATGAATTAGTGAAGAACCAGATAGACTAGCAAAGTCAGAGGGGAATTTGTAAATTAAACATATATATTTACCAGAATTGGAAAATCATGGAAGACAGGAGAGATTCCAGAAGACTGGAAAAGGGCAAACATAGTGCCCATCTATAAAAAGGGAAATAAAAACAACCCAGGAAACTACAGACCAGTTAGTTTAACTTCTGTGCCAGGGAAGATAATGGAGCAAGTGGTTAAGGAAATCATCTGCAAACACTTGGAAGGTGGAAAGGTGATAGGGAATAGCCAGCATGGATTTGTAAAGAACAAATCATGTCAAACCAATCTGATAGCTTTCTTTGATAGGATAACGAGTTTTGTGAATAAGGGAGAACCGGTGGATGTGGTATGCCTAGACTTTAGTAAGGCATTTGATATGGTCTCACATGATATTCTTATCAATAAACTAGGCAAATACAACTTAGATGGGGCTACTATAAGGCGGGTGCATAACTGGCTGGATAACCATACTCAGAGAGTAGTTATAAATGTTTCCCAATCCTACTGGAAAGGTATAACAAGTGGGGTTCCTCAGGGGTCTGTTTTGGGACTGGCTCTGTTCAATATCTTCATCAACTACTTTGGTATTGTCTGCAAACTTAATAAGCGTAATTTCTATGCCAATATCTAACTGGGAGGGATTGCAACTGCTTTGGAGGATAGGGTCATAATTCAAAATGATCTGGACAAATTGGAAAAATGGTCTGAGGTAAACAGGATGAAGTTAATAAAGACAAATGCAAAGTGCTCCACTTAGGAAGGAACAATCAGTTTCACACATACAGAATGGGAAGAGACGGTCTAGGAAGGAGTATGGCAGAAAGGGGTCTAGTGGACCACAAACTAAATATGAGTCAACAGTGTGATGCTGTTGCAAAAAAAGCAAATATGATTCTGGGATGCATTAACATGTGTGTTGTGAGCAAGACACGAGAAGTCATTCCGCTCTACTCTGTGCTGGTTAGGCCTCAACTGGAGTATTGTGTCCAGTTCTGAGCACCGTGCTTCAAGAAAGATGTGGAGAAATTGGAGAGGGTCCAGAGAAGAGCAACAAGAATGATTAAAGGTCATGAGAACATGACCTACGAAGGAAGACTGAAAGAATTGGGTTTGTTTAGTTTGGAAAAGAAAAGACTGAGAGGGGACATGATAGCAGTTTTCAGGTATCTAAAAGGGTGTCATCAGCAGGAGGGAGAAAACTTATTCATCTTAGCCCATAATGATAGAACAAGAAGCAATGGGCTTAAACTGCAGCAAGGGAGGTTTAGGTTGGACATTAGGAAAAAGTTCCTGTGAGGGTGGTTAAACACTGGAATAAATTGCCTAGGGAGGTTGTGGACTCTCCATCTCTGGAGATATTTAAGAGTACGTTAGATAAATGTCTATCAGGGATGGTCTAGACAGTATTTGGATCTACCATGAGGGCAGGGGACTGGACTCGATGACCTCTCAGAGACCCTTCTAGTCCTAGAGTCTATAAATCACAGAAAGAGCTGCCCATGTCCTATATTTCTTTGTCACCCTAGTTTTCCTACTCCCTACTGGACGTCAGTAGCTGCAGACGTGCATTCACTCTGGGATGGATTTACATTTTGGCAAAAACTTGAAGGGAGTTGTATTGTCACCTACATCTGCTGTGGCTACAAAACAATAAAATAATTGCATGTATAATTTGCATATGCAAATTATCACCTGGATTTAGTTAATCTGTTACTGAAAATGGTGCCAAGGTGGTAGGAGGTCTGTCAAAGGAAAGATACTAAAGGATAAATTAATTGTTGTTTAATAATACAATTTTCTCTAGGTATTAAAATAAAGAGTATGAAGCCAAAGTAACTACTATGCACCATTACCAGATGAAATACCATCTAATCACATTATCAGATTATACTATATTTTTGTATGAATCAACAAATGTTTAATGTGGTTTATTTCTCTAAGGCAAAAAGAATCATATTACAGAGGATTAAAACTATGTAAAATATCTAGATTAATATCACATCACTTAGGAATAAAGAACATGATGGGTAATGGGTAGATGACCCAGTTACAAAAATGTGGTGATTTAAATACAAAAATTCAACATGATGTATTTTTAAACCTCACAACATTTAAAAGTCTTTGCCTATATTTCAGCAAAGGATCCTTCTGTTATGCAAAGAAGTTGTACATCTTGGCACAGAAAAAAACATGAATTTGATTTTAATTGAAAGAAACCTTGACACCATCTCACCTAAGAAGCAGGTTTATTTTTATTTCACAATGAAGCTATCAGTCAAAATATTCATGGTCAATGTTCCCTTCTAGCTACGTGGGTTTGTAATCCAGCAGTGAGCAAAGATGCTCTCAGCATGGCCAAAAAAGTAAACTGCATTAACCGAGCACAGCCAAAGCCCCCTTGTCTTTGTACCACACAGTTGAACAATGGGCACTGTCACTGGTAGGAATAGTTTGGGGGAAATAAAAGATGATGAGCCACTGTAAGAGCAAGATTGTGTAGTAGCAACTCCATAGTTAAGGTTGAAGTTGGCTTCCCATTCTAAGCCTGATTTTCAAGTCTTAAAACTCCCTCCTCCCTGAAAGGAAACAATCTCCCTGAAATTTTTCATGCCACAGCTCAATCCAGGGTGGAACTTTCTGGAACGTTTGGAACAAGCCAGGCAAAGGATTTTAAAATTATGTTGTCTAAATTTTTCCTTCTGAACTTTTGAAAAATGTCTCACATTTTTGGCTAATCTTCTCTCCAAAATGGCTCAAACTCATAGAAAGTAATATTCTCTCTCTACTCTGCACCCTTTCAGTCCTCACTTATGAGCTTTCCTTAAACAGGTAAGTCATCATTCTCTCTATATTAAAACAGATGGAGTACCAAACCTTAGGTTTTATGTTGGGATTCTTCAACAATTTATTAACAGCTTGAACTACATTCTCTTGAGGGTTTATCCTGCCTGTTTAACCTGATTATATTAAAGTCCTTTGTTCATCAAGGGACACAGATGATCTACATATGATATTAAAAGTGAAACAACCCATACCTGAATAATATGTTTGTGAACAATTTGAGGAAGCCTGGAAGTTCAAATTTCTATCATGTAATCTTTTCCTTATGATATCAGCCTTGAACACTCATTTGCCTGTTTCTTCCATAAATGCTCCCACTTCTATTTTTCATGCATTGAATGCCCTCTCCAAACTAACTCATTAGACCAGTACCTTCTTCTCCATCATGTTCCTTCTCAAGATCCGCTTCCACTTAATCCAGCATAGGGAGATTCCCAAACCTGAGCCGTCCTTTGTAGGTGACAAATCTGAGGAACTGTCACATATTGAAGTGTAATTAGAGGAGGGTTTGGAATTAATTGATAGACTTAACAGTAATGAGTCACCAGGACCAGATGGCATTCACCCAAGAGTTCTGAAAGAACTCAAATGTGAAATTGCAGAACTGTTAACTATGGTTTGTAACCTGTCCTTTAAATCAGCTTCTGTATCCAATGACTGGAAGAAAGCTAAAGTAATGCCAATATTTAAAAAGGACTCTAGAGGTTACGCCGGCAATTACAGATCAGTAAGTCTAACGTCCATAACGGGCAAATTAGTTGAAACAATAGTAAAGAATAAAATTGTCAGACACATAGAAGAACATAAATTGTTGGGCAAAAGTCAACATGGTTTCTGTAAAGGGAAATCATGTCTTACTAATTTATTAAAGTTCTTTGAAGGGGTCAACAAAGATGTGGACAAGGGGCATCCAGTGGACATAGTGTACTTAGATTTCCAGAAAGCCTTTGACAAGGTCCCTCACCAAAGGCTCTTACGTAAATTTAAGTTGTCCTGGGGTAAGAGGGAAGATCCTTTCATAAATTGAGAACTGGTTAAAAGACAGGGAACAAAAGGTAGGAATAAATGGTAAATTTTCAGAATGTAGAGGGGTAACTGGTGGTGTTCCCCAAGGGTCAGTCCTAGAACCAATCCTATTCAACTTATTCATAAATGATCTGGAGAAAGGGGTAAACAGTGAGGTGGCAAAGTTTGCAGATGATACTAAACTGCTCAAGATAGTTAAGACCAAAGCAGACTGTGAAGAACTTCAAAAAGATCTCACAAAACTAAGTGCTTGGGCAACCAAATGGCAAATGAAATTTAATGTGGATAAATGTAAAGCAATGTACATTGGAAAAAATAACGCCAACTATCCATACAATATGATGGGGGATAATTTAGCTACAACTAATCAGGAAAGAGATCTTGGAGTCATTGTAGATGGTTCTCTGAAGATGTCCATGCAGTGTGTAGCGGCTGTCAAAAAAGCAAACAGGATGTTAAGAATCATTAAAAAGGGATAGAGAATAAGACAGAGAACATTTTATTGCTCTTATATAAATCCATGGTACGCCCACACTTTGAATACTGCATACAGATGTGGTGTCCTCATCTCAAAAAAGATATACTGGCATTAGAAAAGGTTCAGAGAAGGGCAACTAAAATGATTAGGGGTTTGGAATGGGTCCCATATGAGGAGAGATTAAAGAGGCTAGGACTTTTCAGCTTGGAAAAGAGGAGACTAAAGGGGGATATGATAGAGGTATATAAAATCATGAGTGGTGTGGAGAAAGTGAATAAGGAAAAGTTATTTACTTGTTTCCATAATATAAGAACTAGGGGCCACCAAATGAAATTAATGGGCAGCAAGTTTAAAACAAATAAAAGGAAGTTCTTCTTCACACAGCGTACAGTCAACCTGTGGAACTCCTTGCCTGAGGAGGTTGTGAAGGCTAGGACTATAGCAGGGTTTAAAAGAGAACTAGATAAATTCATAAAGGTTAAGTCCATTAATGGCTATTAGCCAGGATGGGTAAGGAATGGTGTCCTTAGCCTCTGTTTGTCAGAGGGTGGAGATGGATGGCAGGAGAGAGATCACTTGATCAGTACCTGTTAGGTTCACTCCCTCTGGGGCACCTGGCATTGGCCTTTGTTGGTAGACAGGATACTGTGCTATATGGACCTTTGGTCTGACCCAGTATGGTCATTCTTATGTTCACTGTGACACCTACAGAAATCAGCTAGCTGATGATGAGTAGGTTGCAGGCTACCTCATCCCCAAAGAACCTTCTTTGCAGAAAATTAGATTCCTTAAAATCTGACTTCAGTTAGCTTTACCCAAGAGAAAGAAAAGTGCTCTCTGAGATTGAATTTATATTTTCATCCCCTGGCCAACTTCCTGGTTGAGTCAGGGCTGGAGGACATTGCTCCAATAACAATGTGGTGGGGGACAGAAAAGCAGTGCCATTCGCTTTCCTTTTAGCCTTGTTTAGACTAAGAAATGATGTCATGTTGTTTTAAAACATGTTACCAAACATTTTTTAATTAACATGATTTTTAACAGGACTTGCATACAAATAATGTAGACCGGGCAAGTCATGTTTAAAAAAGAATGGCTGACCACAATCAGCTAGCATGTTTTTTTAGCACAAATTGTCCTGTCCTGTTAGCTGAGACATTTTAAAACACCACCTATATTTCACGTCTAGACATGACAATAGAAGACCGAAAAAGTCACAGCCATTATTCTTTTCTGCAGAGACAGCAGTCTGAGCACATTCCTTGTTTAGTGGGACAAGGCATTCCCTGCACTTGACTATAAAATAGCTCAGCTTTAGGGGCCCAATCCTGTTCCCACTGAAGTCAACAGATTATAATGAAGCCAATATTGGGTCCTAATTTTGTAGTTAGGTCATCAAGGAATAGGACTAAAACTATTTTTAAAACAGTACATTGTGAGTATTCCCCATGTGCAGTTCCATAGGGGAGTATTTTACAGCCCACATCTGATATCATTCTTCAGAGACCGAAGGGAGGCCCGTCTATTTTCTCAAGCTTTTGCCTCTCAGAGTTCAGTGAGAGCTATCCATGCAGGCAGATTCATGAGGCAGATGTAGGAAGTTTTCACCAATACCTTTTGATTTCTTCCTTTTCCCCTCTATTATTAAAAAAAAGTCTTGTGCTAGTCAGTTGTTCAATTTCATTTTTCCCTTTAGATCATTGAAACTTTTTATATTTTGCAGGTGCGTTGGTTGTTGCATTATGCATGTGTCAGGTTCAAAATCAGCCACTGACTGCAGCTAAGCCCTTTGATCTGAGGGCCTCTGTCCCCTGGACAGTTTCTTCCTTGGATGTGTATTTTCACGACAAGCGATTAGCTAACATTATTTCACTCAAATAAACAGAATCATCTGTTATTAAAAATCAAGAGCAATTTGTTTTTGTTGTCTGTTCCCATCCCCATCTAGCTAGAAAGACAGAATTTTAAACACTACATCTTAATCTTTGCCCACAAATTGTAAGATAATTAAGCAGTTGAAGGTTAGTTAACTCCCTCTGCAAAGCACATATCTAATACCATTTTGTGCTAACAAAGTGATGTCCTGGCCAAATTTCATCTCATATGATACTAATTATAATTTTTCTACTTATACCAATCTGTGAACTTTAATTGGATGAGGAAGGATGAGGCAGTATGGTATCCCCATTCTGCTCTGAACTATTGTGTACTATTTGTCAACAGTTAAATAATTGTTTCTTCCCCCCAAAGACAGCTGTGATTCAAGGACAGGTGGAATGATCCCTTCAAAGAGAGCATTTTAAGTTGTCATGTTTTAAATGCTTTGAAACTCAAGGTGCATTAGTAAAGTAAAATTATTAGGAGGGAACTTCTAAACTGTGCTCAAAGTTTGGCATGTGTGGTCCTGAGTCAATCCCTTGTGTGACTGAGTTGCCATGGTAGTTTCTGATACAGAAGCTCTCCTGCCAAAACTCATGTTTAGATCTGGAGGGAAACTTTTGCTCATTGCACTGGAGAAAATATTACGCTGATGACTTAGGCTATGTCTACACTATGGACCTTACAGTGGCACAGCTGAACCACTGAAGCTGTGCTACTGTAAGGTCTCCTGTGTAGCTGTTCTATGCAGGCAGGACTAAGCTCTCCCACTGGCATAATTAAACCATCCCAAAGAGTGGTGGTAGCTGTGTCAATGGCAGACCATCTTCCACCAACATAGCACTGTCCACTCTGGCACTTTTGTCTGTGAAACTTATGTTGGTCGGGGTGTATTTTTTCACATCCTGACCATCAAAAGCTTTGCCAACAAAAGTGCTAGTGTAGACAAAGCCTTAGTTCCCCTCTCTTTTTATTCACATCTTGTCAGATACTTGACCGCATCTACTCCTAACAAACTGGCAGAGAGGACTGCAGGCTTTCCTTCCCCAAACCATCAATCCCTCCTAGTCTGTCAGCAAAGACATAGAAATGTAGGACTGGAAGGGACCTTGAGAGGTCATCTAGCTCAGTCCCCTGCACCGAAACAGGACTAAATATTATCTATATCATCCCTAATAGGTGTTTGTCTAACCTGTTCTTAAAAACCTCCACTAACAGGTGTCATAAACAGATAGCTAAGGGTTAATGTCTCTTTCACCTGAAAAAAAAAGTATCCTGAAACACCTGACCAGAAGACCAATCAGGAAACCAGACTTTTTTCAACTCTGGGTGGAGGGAAGTTTGTGTCTGAGTTCTTTGTCTTCTGCCTGAATCTCTCTCAGCTAGAGAAGGATTTTTCTATTTCCTGCTTTCTAATCTTCTGTTTCCAAGTTGTGAATACAAAAATGGTTTGTTGTTTTGTATTTACATGTCTATAGTTGCTGGAGTGCTTTGAATTGTATTCTTTTTGAATAAGGCTGTTTATTCATATTTCTTTTAAGCAATTGACCCTGTATTTGTCACCTTAATACAGAGAGACCATTTGTATGTATTCTTCTTTCTTTTTATATAAAGCTTTCTTTTAAGACCTGTTGGAGTTTTTCTTTAGTGAGGAACTTCAGGAAATTGAGTCTGCAGCTCACCAGGGAATTGGTGGGAGGAAGAAGTCAGGGGGGAAATCTGTGTGTGTTAGATTTACTAGCCTGACTTTGCATTCCCTCTGGGTGAAGAGGGAAGTGCTTTTGTTTCCAGGACTGGAATTAGAGAGGGTGGACTCCCTCTGCTTAGATTCACGGAGGTTGCTTCTGTGTATCTCTCCAGGAGCACCTGGAGCGGGGAAGGGAAAAGATTTATTTCTCTTTGTTGTGAGACTCAAGGGATTTGGGTCTTGGGGTCCCCAGGGAAGGTTTTTGGGGGGACCAGAGTGCCCCAAAACACTCTAATTTTTTGGGTGGTGGCAGCAGTACCAGGTCCAAGCTGGTAACTAAGCTTGGAGGTTTTCATGCTAACCCCATATTTTGGACGCTAAGGTCCAAATCTGGGACTAGGTTATTGACAACAGGGATTCCACAATCTTCCTAGGTAATTTGTTCCAATGCTTAACTATCCTTACCATTAGGAAGTTTTTCATAATGTCTAACGTAAATCTCCCTTGCTGCAATTTAAGCCCACTGCTTCTACTCCTGTCCTCAGTGGATAAGGAGAGCCTCCTCTTTATAACAACCTTATATGTATGTCTGTTACAGCTATCCCCCTATTCCATTTTGTTTCTTACAGCTGTCCCCATACTCCATTTTGTTTTTGTTCTCCTCCTGTGGCCGCCCTTCCCTGGCTGTTAAGTTGTTTACCAGGGCCACTGCTCTTCTCAAAGGGAGGGCTCCTTAAGTTGTTTACCAAGAGCCATTGCCCTTCTCAAAGGGATGGCCACTTGTGCTGTGTGCTAAATGGGACCACTGCCCTGTTCAAAGGGTTAGTCCTGTTATCACCTCGTTGAACCTGGACTTGGTGTAGGGCAGGCAATGTCCAGAACTGCAAGACCTATTGTGTTTTTAAGATCCTGGTCATGAGTCATAGGCCTCATGTGCTTTTGAGTCACCTATTGCACAGAACTCTGCCCAGACATGTTTCTGTGCTCACCTGCAGTTTTTCCCTGTGCCTCCTCCCCTGTGACAGAGGGAGTCTATCAGGATTACTGGCGGGAAACTGCCTGAGTTTGCCTTTAAAAACAGACATTTTTGAAACAAACATCAGAAAGGTTCCTGCATTGCTGCCTGGTCTGATCAGCCAGGAGTTTTGGGGGGTCCTTTCTCCGCTCTTGTTTTATTTTTGAGCGTACCCCCGGTTTTTAACCCCTCCCCCACGAAGAACGAATTGCTGCCTGAGAGATCTCCTGATTATCGAGACCATACGGAGCCCTCCTTGCTTCTTCTGATGTTGCTGCTGCTTCTGCCTTTGCTGCTGCCTTGGGGACTGGTAAGAATCCCACTGTGAAACTTTCCCTACTTTTATTTTATTATTTTAGCTGCTGGCTCTGTTTCCTCAGCACACAGACTCAAGCTAAACCTTGGTCTGTGTCTTAAAACCTCTCTTAAACTCCACGGCGCTTTGCTGCTAAAAATAAGTTTGTGCCACTGCTAAGCTCTGCTCCGGTGGGCTTTGCCTCGGGGCTCCCTGCTTTCAGTTGTATCCCTTGGCTTCAGCCACCATTCCTTGGCTTCCTTGGGAGCTGTATCCTGGGCACATACCACTCTGCCCTCTGTGACTTCCCCATAGCATAAGGTGCATCATAGGTTTTGTTTTTTTTAGTTTAATAAGTCATAGTTTGTTAAGATTGTAGAGATTGTAAGTTCACCTGCCTTGTTATAGTTTACTGTTTTGTTGCTCCGTATAGTTGCTTGTTATAGTTTGCTTAGAATTGTGATATTTGTTGTTTTGCCTAGTCGTTGGTTAAGATAGATAAGGTTTTTGCTGCTTAAATTCGTCTTCCCGCTGTCCCGATCTCTCCCTGAACTTTCCCGTGTCTGTTTTTCCCCCGCTCCAATCTCCCCCTCTGTGTGCTTCTCCATGTCTCCGTTATAACCCTTTGCTGCTTTTCCCCCCACATCTGCACTCCCTCCAAACTTCCCAAACCCTTTGCTGCTTTCCCCCCCACATCTGCACTCTCTCCGAACTTCCCAGACCCCTTGCTGCTTCTCCCCCTGTGAAACTTCCCAAACCCTTTGCCACTTTTTTTCCCCTTTGTTTTTGGTGTCCGCTTGTTGCTTAAACCTCTCTCTAGCACTTCTTTACACTTCTCCACTGCCCCTCCCCTACCGAAGATCACCATCACACTGCTCCGTTGTCCTTACCCTGCAGGGCTTCAGAGTCTCTCGCTGCTTCCAGCCGCACTCTCCTCTCATCAGTTGCCACTAATCATTCACTCCCCTCCCCCTTCCTGTTCCTTGACCCAGCCTTTAGGTACACTCTTGCAGATTATCTGCTAACCTAGCCTCACAAATTAAGTCATTACTTTTCTTTTATACCGTTACAATATGGGTGATAAGTGAAATTATGCAATGTATTATTGCACTGTGATTCACATTTTACTTGTAATTATAACACCCCATTGGTTGCTTCCACTTTTCTGATATACTTTGTATTTGCATTGATACCATTGCGTTACATTGTGTATAAGGCCACTAACCACTTAATACATTCTATCTAAGATTGTTGCCCATTTCATATAGAAGCTACCATTTTATTTTGCATTTCTTTTGATACGCTTATTGGCTGTACTGTATCCCATTGTGCTGAACCCCACTTACTGTGCCCCACTGTTAGAACTCCCTACACTGTTCAATAAGAAGAACCCCCCATCATTGTCTATTGTAAACACCTTATACACCCCATCCCATTGTATTTCATTGTTAAATTCCCACCACTTCCTTTTTCCTTTAATAAAGAAATTAATTGGCACCCCTCCTGTGTGGCAATTGCTCCCCAAGATCCCATATACCTGCAAGCAGGGACAATGTACCTGAAGAATGTTATGTCCCCCCTCAGTCTTCTCTTCTCCAGACTAAACAAATTGTTTTTCAATCTTTCCTCATAGGTCATCTTTTCTAGATATTTAATAATTTTTGTTGCTCTTCTCTGGACATTATCCAGTTTGTCCACATCTTTCCTGACATTTAGTGCCCAGAACTGGACACAAAACTCCAGCTGAGCCTTATCAGTGCTGAGTACAGTGGAAGAACTATTTCTTATGTCTTGTTTACCACACTGCTGCTAAAACACCCAAGAATGAAGTTCATGTTGTTTACAACAGTGTTACACTGTTGACTCATATTTAGCTTGTGATCACCTATAACCCCCAGATCTTTTTCTGCAGTACTCCTTCTTAGGCAACCATTTTCATTTTGTATTTGTGCAATTGATTATTCCTTCCAAAAGGAAGGAATGAGAAGGTTTTTCATAAGATTACTTCTAACTCTTGCAGAAATAGGGTAGTTAATTAAGAACCCTCTTTCTCCCAAAATGTTCATACATTTCAGAACCGTAGGGAGTTGGTTACAGAAATGATCAACCAAGTCCCTACACCACCCCTTACAAAGCAGAAGTGCCAAAATCTTCAGAAAAAACCCACCCATCTCTCACATTTCCCGTCATGCTTCAGTGAAAGCTTGTTCATTGAGACTGAGTCCAATTTTAAGATGCAAAAAGCTTGGATAGTTCAGATACAAATGTCAGAATAACATCCAAACTTCTGAGTCACCCATCCCTGGTGTCATATTCTCCTGATTTTGGAAAAGTCACGTTCACACCAGGCGTTTTTCGCTGGGTATTATTCTGCTGTGGTACTATGTCACCACACAATAGAAAGTGATAGAAAGGATATGCAGAGAAGAAGTGATACCAATTTAATTTTGAAGTATCTAGCAAATCTTTCAGTGGGTGCATGGCCTGCTAACTACATTCAATAAATTGCCATCTTCTACGCAGGAATCAGTGGCAAGAAAAACAGTGAGAGAGAGAGAAAGAAGGTTCAGAGACTGACCTACTTTAACCATTATTTTAATAATTACTGGAATGCAGCTCAGAACTCCCTTTTCTGCAGGGGAAAAAGCAGTTTATGGGACAGTCAGTATAAAAGCACTACACTACCATATAAATATTCTGTTTCTCTTTGAGAGAGAGAGAGAGTTTATAAAATATGCACATTCACATAAACCAATAGCTTTATTGGTATAAGCACAACAACAGATTTCTAAA
Organism: Gopherus evgoodei; assembly: GCF_007399415.2. Classification (NCBI taxonomy): domain Eukaryota; kingdom Metazoa; phylum Chordata; order Testudines; family Testudinidae; genus Gopherus; species Gopherus evgoodei. The sequence goes on from NC_044329.1 coordinate 68,151,781, forward strand.
CAACTAGAGAGCTAGATTCAAGATTATTCCAACCCAACTTTGGTGTATTTTCACTCTTGTAATCTTTTGCAAACGTGGTAATTCTTTGTTATTTTTAAATGCTCCAGGGCTAGCTATTTTTTTTCTTAATGAATATTCTATATAAACAAAAAAGCCGTAGCACTCATGAACAATTCAGCAATATCAAACTATGAACATACCTAATAAGACTTAGCAATTAAGTGGCCAGCTCCATTAGAGGTACTCAGTGGACTTTACTAACTTTAACTTATTTTCCCAACATACCTGTGAGGTGGATACAGCAGCACTATTCCTATCAGACAGATAGAGAAGCTGAGCCAAGAATTAAAAGACAGACTCACCCAAAGTCACATAGGAAGTCTTTGGCAGAGCAGGGAACGGAACCCAGGTATCCTGACGCAGCTGTGTGTCTTGGCTATAAAGCCTCCTTCCTCATAACAAGGGCTGATCCAAAGCCCACCAAAGTCAATGGGAGTCTTGCCACTGACTTTAATGGACTCTGTTTTAGGCTTAGTAATGGAAAATTAACAAAATCTGTGTTATGGAACAAGTGTGAACTTTATGTTTCCAACCCAACAGGCAAAAAAGCAGGCAGTCAATAAGTGTCAATTTTTTTAAACCCTTGGTAGCGTCTTTTTTGTGGCTACAGAATTAAAAATAATTTCTTTTTTTTAAAAAGTCTAACCTATGGATGCAGAGAAAAATCAAGGAAACATGAAACAAGTGTAAATTGATGTAGCAATGTCTGCAGCAAGCCTGAAACAACAGATCTGAGAGGTGTGAACTGCACAATTCATCCAAATACCTGATGGTGGGAAACTCACAGCCAATGATGATTTAAATGTCAACATTTTTAACTATTTCACTGATGTCACAGCATGGAAGAAAAGAGAGGAAGGATCACAGATCTGTACAATCTATAGTCAGTGTAGGCAGATCATTCGTGAGGTTTTAAGATGGACAGTGTTGTTTTTCTAAGGTCTGTCCTCCAACTGATACTGAGACAAAACCGGGCGTGGTTTTGTCTTATATTAGATGGGGTTCCATTTTGAAGAGCACCTTGTCTTATCCATGCCAGCGTTACCTCACATCCACTGCAAGGTCATGCTGGCAAGGTGGGGTCACACAGGTGGGGATGGGCCTGGACCCATACCATTTGCGGAGGTACCAGAATGTTTGGTAATCTGGGAATGCATGAGTGCTCACTCTAAGTCATCAGCATTTGATTTTGGTACCAATAGCAGATAGTGTTTGGAAGAGCAGCAGCATTTCTTGTGCCTAATGTGCCCCAGGGAGCTAAGTGGCTTGAGGGGCTGAGTAGAGCCCAGGTGTGGCCTCTGAGTCACACCAAGGGGAAGGAAATCCCACAGAGCCCAAAGGCAATCCAAGCCCCACTGGAGGGGAGACAATTCCACAGAAGACATAAAAAGGACCAAGTCAGCACTAAAGCTGTGTGGGCTTCCTCCCTGACCCTAATGACTGCTGCTCCACCCTCTGCTAGAGGCTGTCTGCAGACTCAGGCAGACAGCACTGCATCACGTACACTCAAATCACATTTTCAAGCTTTTCTTTGCAAGCATGAGGGCTGGAAACTTTTTTTTAAATGAATCTTAGATTCTGGTGTCATCACAAGACTCTGGGATCCAGAGATTAGCATCTGCCTATTGCGTATCGGGAGTATCCTAACATCACTGAGAGTGCCCGGCAAAACCTGTGGGATCACATTTTCAACATCTGCAGAATCTGCTGTGAGTGGTGGGCAGAGCTCAGTGAGGAGATAAAGCCTAGCATTTGGGTGGAGCTTGAGGGGTACCACCATCTCCGCTCCCCCATTTCAATTCTGATGGCACCTCTGGTAGTTTGATGTTCTGCCAACTGCCACGGTCCTTTTTAACTTGCTATCTACTGTAGGTTTAGGGTACCAATTTTTTGGGGGGAGGGAATGTATGCAGGCCTGCTGACAGCAATTCCAGGCTCCAGAGCAGAACAGTCAATTGGCCCCCAGGCCCAGCGTGGCGTCGCCAGGTGGGCGCGGAGTGGACCACGTGTGGTGGCTGTGCATGCACGCACAAGCCACACCTGTGAGGACACAGTCCACCTGACATTTGGGCAATGCTGCGCCTGTGCCGGCTGGTGCCCAGCAAGCTGCTGCTGGCTGAGCTGCTGGGGACTCTCTTCTGGCACAGCCAGGGTTTCCACGTGCCCGCCTGGCTGCCTTCGCTGCCGCCGGTACCATCCCCCATGTGCCTAGGAGCAGCAGCCAGGGGTCCCCGGGCCCTTTTAAATCACCTGGGGCCCTGGGCAATTATCCCCTTTACCAGCCTTCCCTTGCCCCGTCAGCATGCCTGTAGTATGTTACTGTAGTGCTCTTGATAGGTGTCAGAATATCAGCACTGGAACCTAAACTCTGCTCTCTAGACACCTAGGTACTCAGATGACCCTTATAACTGTAGTATTTGAGTCCAGCACAATCATTAATGGATTTTATCCTCACAGCACTCCTATGGGGTAGGGAGGGATTAACCTCAATTTACAGATGGGAACTATGGCATGGGGTAGATTAAGTGATTTACCAAAAATCACAAGTCATTGACAGAGCCAGGAATTAAACCCGGTCCATTGCCTGTGTCAAGGTTTTTTCCCCCAGTTTGAACTTTAGGGTACAAAAAGTGGGGACCTGCATGAACACTTTTAAGCTTAATTACTAGCTTAAATCTGGTACGCTGCCACCAGCCAGAATTTAGTGTCTGGCACACTTTCTGTTCCCCCAAAACCTTCCCTGGGGAACCCAGACCCAAACCCCTTGGGTCTTAAAACAAGGAGAAATTAACCATCCGCCTCCTTTTCCCCCCAGACTTTCCCCTCCCTGGGCTGTCTTGAGAGGCTTCATACAGAGCCAAACTCCTTGGATCTTAAAACAAAGAGGAATTAACCATCCCCTTCCTTTTCCCCCCAGACTTTCCCCTCCCTGGGTTGCCTTGAGAGGCTTCACACCGATCCAAACTCCTTAGATCTTAAAACAAGGAAAAATCAATCAGGTTCTTAAAAAGAAAGCTTTTAATTAAAGAAAGGGAAAAAAAGTAAAAGTTATCTCTGTAAAATCAGGATGGAAAATGCTTTACAGGGTACTCAAATTCATATAGGCTAGAGGGACCCCGCCCCTTCCCCCCCCCCCCGCCCGTAGCCTTAGATTCAATGTTACAGCAAACAGAGGTAAAAATCCTTTCAGCAAAAAGACCATTTACAAGATGAGAAAACAAACATAAGACTAATCCGCCTTGCCTGGCTATTACTTACAATTTTGAAACATGAAAGACTGATTCAGAAAGATTGGGAAAACCTGGAATGATGTCCCGTCCCTCTCAGTCCCGAGAGCGAACAACAAACCAAAGAAAAAACACAAACAAAGACTTCCCTCCACCAAGATTTGAAAGTATCTTGTCCCCTTATTGGTCCTCTGGTCATGTGTCAGCCAGGTTTACTAAACTTCTTAACCCTTTACAGGTAAAAGAGACATTAACCCTTACCCATCTGTTTATGACAGCCTGAATCATGAGATCATGCTTCCTGCCAACCTTATCCACTAAAGCGTGTCAGTGTGAATGGTGGTAGTACGCTGTACTACCCTGCCTGTATACCTCAGCCCTGGGCAGTAACAATCACCTTTAAGGGATGAGGCCAGATCCTTGGCCTTTCTGCTGAGACTGCCAAAGAAGGAGCCACGTCTGTGACTTCTGTGATGCAGATGTGTGTCTTCCAAGAACTGGGCCAAGACCAGCAACTCCTTTTAACCAGATCACTGAACAGCCTTCAGGTAGCATTTGTGTGCCAGTTTTAAATGGGTTTTTCTGGACCACAGCCCTCTCAATTCACTTTTTTGTCAATAGACTTTAAAGAAATTACCTGAAATGACGCAACTGTGTTATTTTTCCCAGGCATTTTCCAAGATCTTCTGGAAAAAACAAGTACACACACCCAACTCCTGCCACTTTGCTCATCTCCGCATACTGTGGTTTTTCTCATATACTATAACATTTTCAGTAACTTTATTGGAAGAAGGCTGGATACAGCTCCCTCAGGAAACAATCAATTCCACTACTTAGCATCCCTCTACGTGCATTTTCAGCAGGTAAAGAGAAATGTTCTGCCTCCAGGCAAGGGCAGAGCCAAGCTCAGGCCCCACACTTTGATCTGCCCCCTGGCAACATTATACTCTGCCGCCATCAGGCTGCCTAACTAGCTCTGCTTGGTTTAGAAATTCTTCAGTCATGGGAAACAGTAAAGATGTTAGAGATACAAACAATTGCCCATTCTCCACTTAATATTTCTGTTTTGTTTAAGTCCTTTTGCTTCTGCTTCTGTCAACAGCTCTGACTGTAAATAAACTTGGTCTTGTACATCCAAACACACAGCGTAAAACCCTCTTAGCAGCCAATCCAGCATCCCTTAGTTATGTCAGCAAGGCCTGCAGATCGGGGCCCATAATGAAGTCATTATTTCCACAGACAAAGATCACTAGAAGTGGAGTGTCTTTCTAACCCAGGGTAGGCAAACTTTTCCCCATCTGGGTGGGGAAATTGTATGCAGGGCCAGGGCATGGGGTTGGGGTGTGGGAGGGAGTGTGGGGTGTGGGAGGGGGCTCAGGGCAAGGGATTGGGGCAGAGAAGTGGTGTGGGGTGTCTGAGGGGGCTCAGAGAAGGGGGTTGGGGTGCAGGAGGGGAGTGGAGTGCAGGAGGGGGCTCGGGGCATGGGTGCAGAAGGGGTGTGGACTGTGGCAGGGGGCTCAGGGCAGGGGATTGGGGTGCACAGGGGTGTAGGCTGCAGCAGAGCTCAGGGCAGGGAGTTGGGGTGCAGGAGGGGTGCAAGAGGGGGCTCAGCAGGGAGTTGGGGTGCAGGAGGGGTGCAAGGTGCAGGCAGAGGGCTTAGGGCAGGGAGTTGGGGGGCAGGGGGCAGAAAGGGTGCGGGTTATATGAGGGGGTTCAGGGCAGGGGGTTGGGGTGCAGGCAGGGGGCTTAGGCAGGGAGTTGGGGCGCAGGATGCAGGAAGGGTTCGGGCTCCGGCCCAGCACCGCTTACTTAAAGTGGCTCCAGGGTGTCAGCAGCACAGACCGGGGCCAGGGCAGACTCCCTGCATGCCTGCCCTGTCCCCAGCCCAGTGCAGCTCCAAGAAGCACTGCAGCCCCTGGGGCAGAGAGCTCCGTGTGCGCTGCTCTTGCCACACCTCCAGGAACCTCCCCTGAAGCTCCCATTGGCCACGGTTCCCCATTCCCAGCCAATGGGAGTTGCACGGAGACAAAGGCAACACACGGATCCCTCTGCCTCCCACCTGGGGCCACAGGGAAGTGGTGCCAGCCGCTTCTGAGAGTGGCACAGGGCCCACGGAGCCACAGGAGGCAATCCCATGGGCCGGATCCAAAGCCCTGAGGGGCCGGATCTGGCCCGTGGGCCATAATTTGCACAACTCTGTTCTAACCAAATTGTAGTATGTACACTACAATGTACTAAAACAATTTGGGACTTCCATTCCATCTGACCCTAAGAGTTGATGAAGGCAAATCCTAATGAATTGACTTCCAAAAACAACATTGGTTTTATTTTAAATATACAGGAACTGGAGTTAAG